>NC_065509.1:25800525-25814884 GCF_006386435.1 Epinephelus moara
TTGTCTGGGTGCGCAAAGGTGAAGTGGCTGGTCTTGTCATACAAAGTTTGATGGAGTGTCAACTGGACAATAAGGAGATATTTGCATCTTGAAAGCCAGACTACAAATGTGGATAGACAGGGACAAACACACGCAAGCCTGAGACGTGGTAAGATACAATATTCCTCACTATATGAAGTGACTGACAACAAGATCTGTATAATGGATTGTAAAGAAATTCGTCAGGTTTTTATTTTGTAGACAACTGATCTGGATTTATAGCGTGATGGGATGACAGCACAATGATGTGTGTGGTCCTGCACTTTCATGTGATATGCGTGGCATTTCTGTGCAAGCCTGTGTTCGCGAGTAATCCGTCCAACAGTAATGTGTGTGCAAAGCTGTATGAAAGCTCTGTTATACATAATTTTATTGTAACTTAATCAATTTTTTTTGCTGTGAAAACACTGGATTACTGACAAGTGCTTGGCCTTGTCGGAAAGCTACAGTTCTGCCGTTTCATGTGATATGCATGGCTTCTCGCTATGACGCACGGTCGCGGAGAAAATCCACAGAGAAGAACGGGTGTGAATTTGGACGGACTATGCGTCGTTAGGGCCCATAGTCTAAACTTCTCAGTTTCAACATTTTATTGAGAACATTTAGGAACAGTGCTGCACATTAACTTTTGTCGCCATTGTTGCTGAGTCTGAGGTGCGAGTCATGCGCTCTCGCTCCGCCTCCACCTCAGGTACCGAAATTTGGCACCGATTCATTTTAAGTGAATCAATACTCGGTAGTACCGACGTGAATCGGTACCAAGTACAAAAAGTACCGAGTTTCGGTACCCAACCCTACTAAATTCCACATCCAGCAGCAGACTATGTCCAAAGTCATTCACCTCTAAAGAGGTATTTATTACTTACTGACGTTACAGAAATGCCCCAGTAGCTGTCCATTGTTATAAGCATTATTGTCACTACCGCATTACAGTTTGGGATATTTATGCCAGCGTAGTGTCTAGTGTTTGCATACTGTAATGTTTCTCTGGAAATAGCATGCAATTCACGTCCTAATGGTTTTTAGACTACGGTTTTGGATATACTAAAATACATCACCTGCTGTTTCAACCTACTTAACAGCATGTTAGTATGTAAGTTCAGACGCAGCTTTTATATCTCCTGTGGTAATGTTTCTTTATGCAGTGGCTGACAGGAAGTAAACAGGAACCAAAGCTGTTGCTCTAGCAACAGAATAGTAATGAAAAAGTCTATAGGGTATATTCAACATATAGACAGTGACATTATATCAAAAAGGGCTCACGTCATTCTCTGAGGTGCCACAAACATTGCAGCACTTGCACTCAATGCACTGCCAGCGGTATGTCTTCACTGCAGCCATCATCACTGGTGTAAACTGCAGGCATGTTGGGTGGCCTGCAGGAGGGAGACGACACGGGAGAGATGTTGTCAAGTGGGATAAAAATAACCATGAAAACTGCACTCTGTGCCATGCGAGAACAGAAAGCTCGACAGGCATAGCAACAGTAACTAAGGGGGGGGGAGAGTCAATTAGTGATATGACAAGGACATACCTGAGCGTCCACAATCTGAGCAGGACACCAGCTCTTCTGACTGGCCAGTCTTCTGGTTTAAAGTGGAGTCTCCCAGACAGAAGTCACAGTAATCATTGGGCATTGCCAGCCCGTTGGGACCCTTCTTAGTTGCTGAGCAGGAGAATGAGTGAAGAAATAGTTCAGTGCACATAAAAAATGTCACTTAAAAGGAGTTATAAAGGAGGATGAGTTAAATACAACTATTATCATCCACATGTTATCTGTCTAAGTGCATTAAAATACAGTTCATGACTCAAATATTTTAAACTCTGAAGCAGTTTTACACCCCTGTTCATGGCGCATCAGCCAACACCACCTTTTTTTATCTCAATACTTGGCTGATGATGTAACTTACTGATGATCCAAACTACTGAATGAGTGACAACTGACAAAACGCACTTGTTGAATGGATTTTCTAACACGGTGTCGCGTGCACAGAAGAAAACAACAGCAATGCGATGGATGTGTTGGGGGAGAAGAAAAAAAAAAGATGGATGATGTGCTTAAAAAAAAAAATGGCAGGGATCCCAACTGTGCAAGCATGTTTCAGTCAGGAACATTGAGTCTGATCCCAAACATGGGATTCAAAATTATGAAAATCAAAAAATGAAAAGAGCAGAATGAAAAAAAAAAAAGAAAAAAAAAAAGAATGAGAGAGAGACTTCCCTTGTACAAACACACACATGCTACATGGCATGCAACCAAACCTCCCTCCCCTCTCTCTCTGTCTCTCTCTCAGCACTAGAGAGTGACTCACTCTTCTGCTCCTCAGGCTGGCGAGGAGTGGGTGGTGCCTCGATCTCCTCGCGGTCCTCGCCCTCCTCCTCGGCCAGGTGAGAGTGTGTATAGTGGTAGCTCAGGCCAGGACGGTTCTTGTAGCGCTTCCCACAGACTGACACACACACACACGGTCATACAAAAGTGTTATAGTGATGGCGGCTACTTCTACCGTCAAAAAAGGCCCAAGGTGGAACCACAAAACTTCGCTGTTCATCAATCCACAACCGGCTTCATTTTTTTAGTATTTAACTTATTTTCACATGGTTAATATTTGGCTGACGCGGTAGCAGCAATCTCATACAGCGGAGGCGAGCATTTGCACAGTGAGCTTTGGCCAGCAGGAAGTTACAGAGCACACGGAGCGGCATCAAGAAGAAAAACAAAAAATAGAAAACGCATTTGAACGAACAACTTTTCAAATTTCTAAGCTAACAAACTTAAGTTCCAGATGGGGTCTTTCAGATCACACCATGCATGGCAGAAGGCTTGTTTTTGTCTGTCAGGGGAAAAAGCAAAAGCCTCTCTTGCTGACATGCATGACACACACAGCCGTTGCAAAGGAAACTCCTACTCACTGTCGCAGGCGTAAGGTTTGTCTCTCTCCTCCAGCGCTGCAGCTGCAGCCTCCTGCTTTTTCTTGCCGTTCTTGTCACTGCGGCCCTAAGGAACCCATTGAACAGTTGACACATTGTACACCACTGAAACATCAAATACACAAGGAACTGACTGCACAAAATTATGCAGCACTCACCTTGGACTTGCTCTTGCCTCGTCTCTTGGGGGTCTCGTCCTCAAAGTCCTCATCATCCAGATCGTCCAAGTAGTCATCATGGTCCAGGACTCTCTGTAGTGAGAGGGTGTGGATTAAGTCCAAATTAAAATTTCCTTAAAATTTACACTGCTTGGGAGGAACTCCAAGTTGTTTAATCCCTCCAGGATTTCACAGGTTGTCCATCTAACACAAGACAGTTGTATTACAACCTAAATCCATCCCCACTGTTTGTCCTCTGCCCTTAAATGAAATCCTTTTAGACCGACTGGAAGTTTTTTTTACCCGTCGACACCAATTGTTAGGTGGTATTTGCTTTTTAACATTTTTCACATGTCATTAGTGGTACTTTGAAGCTCTAGACATCAGTTGCATTGACAGAAAACAAGAATGTTCAGCCAGCTTTGAGCCATACCTTGCGAACACGCCCAGAAGACGTGTGAGTGGTCGTCGAGGTAGCAGGTGGCTCCACGGTTGCTGAGTCATCCTCAGGGCCACGGATGTCAGAAACTCCACTCCTCCTGTCGAGGGGCTCCCCCTTCAGCAGGGCCTCCAGACTGCTGCCGTCCACCGCCCCCAGTGCATCGCGCTTCAGACCCATCTCCAAATCTGCTACACACACCAATTAAAAATGTAATGCATGCATGACATGACATGATCATAGAAACAGACACACAAACAAACCCAAATTAATTAACAGGACAGGGCGTCCCACATCCAACCATTAAATATGAACAGATAGTAAATATATTCATAACATTTTACTGGAAAGGTAATAGCAGGATGAATGAACCCAACTTGACTGGTTATGTGATGGGAGACAGGTTGTTCCATCAGAGGCGATACCTGCTTTAAGAGGGGGGAAAGCCAAGCGGGGGTCCTCAGGAGGGTGAGAACGGCGTTTCTTCCTCCAGCGACGGGCTGGGTAGGTGTACAGCTGCCCCGGAGCAACACCTGATGAGACACAGAACATGTAGAGGAACCAGCAGGTGAAGTAAGTTTTGGTGTAATGTCAACTACTACAACTATAAAATAGTTGGATCTTCTTGTGTCTTTTGTGTAGATGTCATGCTTCAAAGTACAGTACAAACATGGAGTATTATATCATATAGTAGTATTTGCAACATGATGACATGACTTTGATTGAATCATCTTTATATCACTGAATTGAAAGTCAATTAATGACAATGCTGAATTATCATTCTGCACTAGTTATATACCTGCACTCCGGTGTCTCTTCTCCATCCAAATGTAACAGTTGGACTGGGCTACACCAGTCTGAGAGTCCAGGAAAGGCATGAGGATGCTGCGCTCAGCGCACAAACGAGCGTTGTAACTATGACACTGCTCCATTGCATCTCTGTAATACTGCTCTCCCAGCCTGAAATGTGAAAGTTGGAAACAGACAAGTCAAATTACAAAGCTCAGGGTAGACTAATAATAATCAGTGACGAAAAAATATTGCAAATTAAGCTTAAAAATAATAAAAAAAAGTGTGTTCCGCAAACACTACTAAGCTATTACTGTAATGTATCCAAGTAGTATCTGTAAAATATATGCATTATGTATTCCACTCCCTATTGCCATACTTTTTACTCTTTCAATGGCGAGTTGCGCTGAACTTGTTGGCAACATTTATCTCTGCAACCTCTGACACAGATTTCATTGTATTGTTTTTTTTAACATAAGCACATGTTCTTGACCTTGAGAACAGTAGCTGAGAAATTCCTGCCTCTTTCCGTCTTTTATTCATAAAGAACGCCATCATTTTTCTAAGAAATTGTGACCAAGGCAAGATATTTACTTAGTGAGATATTCTGAAGTTAAAAAAATAACTTTTAAGAGCCCTCTGTGCAAATAACTATGTAACAGCAAGCACTTTTTTTTTTTTTTTTTTTTTTTACCTCAGAATGTTTTTACATAAAATATCTTTATTATCTGTTTATTCCAAACTAAAGTCTTGATACTGATCTACCCTCATAGGGGCTCATATATCAGATATCAGCTTGGCTAATTTATCAGATCTTGTAACTGTAAACATAGCAGAGTTAGAAGCAAAGGAATAAAAAAATCACATTCAACACATTTTCTTGAATGGTTATATGTTGCAGTAATCTAAACTTTGATTATGTGATAACTAACCACACAAATTGGCGTCTAATGATCCTCACTTCACTTACCACTTGATACACTGTTACAACTGATTACACCACTGTGCGTACATATACTTGCCATGCTTTTACTTTTTTTTTGCTTTTACTTGTCTTATCTTCTTTTTTAAATATAGCTTTAGTCAGCGTTGTTGGAGGGAGCCTAAAACTTAAGATTTTTATTGCCAAAACTTGCTTCTCTGTAACTGCTGTGCATATGATAGACAAAGAACCTGACCTACAATAGGAGCAGTGGAATTACTGTAAATGGTTTTAATGGACAACCTACTGCTAAATTGCTTACATACTGCACCGTAATTCATAATTCTCACTCCCCCTCTGACATTTTTAAATATTATCATAATTATGTGGCAACCATTTTCGGTGTAACCAAATGAATGAATGAATGAATGAATGAATGAATAATCGCTATGCTACACGAGTAAGTGCCCTTCCTCACCAACACAGTATTCATTAATTCTCGGCTTCTCTTGAAACCAATTTGTCGCATTGCTCTCTCAGAGTGCTCTCACACTGTTGCTCTGACTGTACTATCCCTGCTTTTATTACCAGCACACACATAGCCGAGCCTGACTTCATTACAATGCCTAACACCGACAGTAACGATGGAGGGATGTCAGAACAAAAGGTTGATTGTTAGCAAGCCTGTCGTCACAACAAAGCACCCGCCAAGCTGACAGGTTACTACTAAATTAACTACCTTCTTCACCTACAGGCAGCTGGCTAATAACAGCGTGAATATAATGTGTGTAACACCATCTTAAACATACCCTGAGTGGTTAAGTTAGGGATAAGTTGTGGCTAAAATACAGCTCCATAATGGGCTCGCCTCATTTAGATTTGCCCAAAGCTAACAAGCTAGCATTAGCTCAGTGGATAACGTTATTCTCTTGGGACAAATATTGTGCTGAATATTGAGGATGCGCTCTTCACAGTTTTCAGTACTCTGCACTAACATGATGTTTAATCAATCATACATTCACCTCTCTATGAAAGCGCGTTTTACTCTTACAATAAATAAAGGTAAACTTACACTTTCACAACACTGTCGACGGCCGCCGCCATGTTTGCTTATTGCGGTTGTGTGAAGTGCCACTGCGCCTGCGCAGAGACGTTAGTAACCGTTACTGCCTCCCAGGGTGAAAAACATGAAGTGCAGTTTTAACAGCTGCTACATGACCCTGTTGGATGAATGCTGCATGTAGTGAGGCACTTCTACAGGCAATTAGATTATTATTTTGATGAGTCAAACTATATTTAACATTCTTAACTTTTCCTTAATTATCTCCTTGTTTTCACTAAAATCCCTCAATTCCTTTCCACAGTCATACTCAGTCAGTGCCCACAGCCCAACTGTTCCCTGACTACTCTGTTGTCTCATTTAGCTACTTGTTAGCAACTGACCATTTTAAGACACATAAAAGTGTCAAAATAAGAAGTGGATTATTTACTGGCATAGTTAATGTTGTAGCACAAGATGTGACACTCTGTTAAGCCTGTGTTAACCCCTGACCTTATTTCAAGCAAGAACCAAGAACTTGTTGACCTCCAGACGAGGTGACCAGCAAAAAATGGTAACTCCTTTCCAGGTTTTAGGACTCAGTCCTGCACCATTCTATAACCATGACATAACATAGCAATAACAATCATTTACATCCCCTATTATATGGTGGTTGATCTCGTCCTCTGGTTGGAGGGAAGTCCCAGACCTCATTGTTTTCCCAGTGTGCCAACAAATAGTTCTTCTTCAAGTCAAGTCTATTCAGCTTGTGTTAACCACAGACCCTATTTCAGGCATCTGACCAAAAACCAATTCAAAAAGACACAATGACTTTAAGGCAAAGGAACCAGGAGTGAATTTGTGAATCTTTGTGAATCTCTCAGCTTGGCTAACCCTAACCTTAACCACTATCACTCCTCTTGCCTTAACCTAACCAATCCGATCAACAAAGACAATGAGTACTAGCCAATCATGAAGGGAGTAGGGCAGGTCATTACCGCATTTTAGGACTTATTCCTGGGGCACTCTGTTTTCACGTAGGAGAGGGCAGTGAGTCATTATGTAAGGGTGACAGCATCATAGGCTTCTGAATACATTGTCATTACTACTCAGTGATTTGCCAGAGTCAGTTCTATTCTACTGAAGTTATTGAACCTATTATAACGAATACTGAAGCTACTAGTAGCTTCAGTAACTAGTAGTAAGAGTGCTACTAGTAGTTAGAGAAGCTTCTTAGTACTAGTTAGTATTGGAAATTTTAGGGATCAATCAGCCCACTGATAGTCTGATAACACCTTTATTATTAGAGTTTATATTGGACTCAAAATGAAGATCAAAATCAAGATCTACTGTGTTTGTCCTCTTTGGGAGTTTCGTTTTGAACTCAATGCTGCAGTTCCACAATTACTTACCAATACAGCACAGAGCAGGACCCAAGGCAACAAGAACGCAGCAGGAATATATAACCAGCAACACACATCAATAAAAAAACAATCACAAAAAACATTAGAAGATTTCTTTGCCCCAGGGACCCCAAACAACTGTATGCGACCAAACCTATTGTAACTATTACACCCTGACCCTGTTAAGAGGCAAGTTTCAGGTGCAGTGTTCATCACCAGCCCCAAAACCCATCAGACATTTACTTTGTCCTTATTTTCATGTGTTCCCCCCACCACCTCCATTATTTAAAAATAGCAAACCAAATCCTCCAGCCACGGATAAACTATCTGGACACAGATGCCATTTCAAGTAGGCTAGACAATAGAGTTTCTGTACAGTTCTGTCTCTCACCCAGACATAATCATGAGCCTCTGCTGACTGGACAAACACACCACTGTTGACTTGGGCTGTCAACTTTGCTTCCAGTTTCCACGACTGGAAAAATATGGCAGCTGTCAAAAGAATCCTCAGAAAACCTGCAGTTGTATGACTGTGTTTCGTTTAAAATCAACATTGCCTAATCTGGCTTTGGAGAGGGAAATATGATTACTGATTGGCCCGGCGTGTATCTGACAGGGCTGAATTGACTCTCAAGTGGATGTCTTTCCAGACTTGAATCTTGTGGCAAAAATTGAGCTTGCGAGATGTAACCTGGCAGCATGAGGTAGTGAAGTGAAGTCCAGATTTTCTATTACCTTACTCCTCATTTAATCGGCCAACATACACAGAATGCAATGGTCAAAATACGTACCTGAGCTATTTAAAATGAATGTCTGGACATTCTGAGCTCACCTTAAAACACTGAGGCAGACTGTGATGTGTTGAAAATGATCAAGATGTCTGCAGGTCCTTAAAAACCTCTGAATGTCCCAAGTCCAAATTAAATCTTGAGTTATTCATTTATTTTAGCTTTTTCCATGATGTTTAGATTTTAATTTAAGCCATTGCATAATCGATTAATTAATCTTTAAACACTGGTGTGTCTGACCTTCCTGCACAGATTTTGAAAGATAAGTGCCACAAAAACTTTCCAAGAGGTGTCACTGTCTGTTATGTTATGTTAAGTTGATAATGTTTAGCTGACTGACCGTCCATGAAAGGTGTTTAGATTTATAGATTGTAAATAAGCTTTCTTCTGTTGAAGTGTTCTCAGTTGTGAAACAGAAAATGTACCCATATACTCAGAACAATTCCCTGGGTGCTCTAATGTATTGTCTGTGAAGCAGCTCCAGACTTTATACCTGATGACATCACAAAGTTGAGTTTTGAGTAATCTAGTTTTTGGATTTAGGTGAGCATTGAAAATTATCTTTTGTTTGAGACCGTGTTATAATCAGATTATATATATATAGGCATCTGATTTGAAGCATTCTGAAGCATCTGGTTTGTTTTTACATTTGTAAAGGCATCCTCCACAGTTGGATTTACAATTGACAAAATGTCTTTGACATTGTTATTTTAATCACTACAGGTGTAAAAAAGTCAAGTAACTGGGGCACTTTCTATAAAGAAAATATGTTGTCAAGTACAACACTTTAAAAACTTTGGACACTGAAACATGTCAAGAACTCCTTCTTGGAGGATGAACCCTCCCAAGATGCACCCAGAGCGCCACAGGAAGTCATTCCTACCGGTTGCCATCAACATGTACAACTCCTCCCTCAGAGTGTCAGCCTCTCTGAGTCAGTGGACTGGCATTTGGACTTTTTTAAACCTACTGCATTTATAATTCATAATTATCTGTTGAGTGCAATTATTCAAGTTTGCAACTTGCAATATTTTTCACTTCTTGAATGTACATATTATGTCGACGAACAATGCACATGACTGCACATATTCTTATGTTTACTCTAATTATATTGTTGTTTTATTCTACTAATGCATATATTGTAGTTTCACAATTACAGCCTCATTTCAAGGTTTTGATTTTTATATCTTAAGTTGTAGTGTAAGTAGTAGCATAATGCACATTTCATTTCTATTTCATTTTATTTATTGCTTTATATTTACACACTTTTATTTCATACTCTTATTCTTACTTCTTATAATTCTCTATTCTTTACATCGGAGCGACTGTAACGAATCATAATTTCCCCTCAGGGATCAATAAAATATTTCTGATTTTGATTCTACCTCACTCTAATGACATGTTCAGGTAAAACGGGACAGTCCTGTTTGTTTTTTAAATTATTAAATCCATTTATCAGTTTAGTCATTAGTTATTTCAATCATTAATCTAACCTAACCTAACCATTTATTGAAAAAGATTGTCTCAAATTTTTATCATGCTTTCCTTGTTCTCTTGCTGCCTGTTTCCTTGGTGACATATTGTCTACGCTTGCATGTGTGTGCCTTCTTGTGTGTTGTTTGACCAGGTGTAGACCGTGGCTATAAGCCTGTCACTGGGCCATTGTTTTCAGCCAGCATTCTCCCTTCCTTCTGCTATCTGCGTGTTACCATTTCCAAATCTCCTTTGTTCCGGGGAACAACAACAACCTCCCAGCTATCAAGTTACACGCTGACAATGGCAACTTCTGTTGTAGATTTGGATGTTGCAATGATGCATGTCTGCTTTGCTCTTTCAGTAAATTGTTGTAAAGATCTACTTCAAATAAAACAACTTGTGAATGCACCTCCGATAAGTCCAGACTCTATCTCGCAGGACTCTCATGCCCAACGTTCTGACACAGCCAGTCTGAGTCGATTTGCCACATCTTTAAACTCTGGCAGCATCTTGAGCCAGTGACAGTGACTTCACAAATGTGCCGATTCATTCCACTTCACACGAGCTTCTGTGATATGGTCTTAATAATTTTCTACAAGAGTCACACACAGCTAGCATATTGTCTGGGGTTTTAATAGGTCCAGTGAGCTCATAGTCATGTTCACTTCTAGGGCACCGACTATCAAATAATCTTTGTCTTTTTTATCACTGAAAGTTGAAGCATAGAGTGACATTGCTCACCCAGGTGCAAATGTTCCCCCTAAACAAGTTCACCCCTGACACTGTTTCACAAGGGCAGCATGGCAACATCCTGGGCTTAGCTTCGTCCAAGACAATTGTGAGCATGTTTTCCCCCATATAATAAGAGCTTTCTTTAGTGCTGACCAAGCAGCAAAAACTGTAGAAACTGTAGTTTCTTGAATGGCCACTTGAGGCTGGCTCCAGAAGCCAGTCAATCCCCACAGACCCCCATGTTATAATATATATATATATATAACTTTACAGTAGAAATAAACATGTTTACAGCCTGATAGAAAAGACGGTTTTGGTCTCTACAGCTTTATTTATTCTCAATATCGCCTAGGGCAGCCAATGGGCTAGAGCCGGCCCTGCAGACATGGACTCACCGCATCATCTTTAATATCTTTTACATAAGAAAAATATTAAAAATATATTTTTTTTTATATATTACAGAGTGACACACAAAAGCACAGCTCATGATTTTGGGGCACCTGGAAGCCCAAATACATGTTAGTTTCACTTAAGTACTCACTCAAAACCCTTCCCCATGAGAAGTAGTGTTTTGTGTGATATTTTGATTATAAGTCAGACAGTTAATAAAATGCAACATCCTACAACTAGCATTTTGTTATACTATTATTGTTTTAGCTGCTGTATCTTTATTATGAGAAGGAGAAAACCAACATGTTACCTGGCTTACCTTGCAACTTCTGGAACCAGTGAATTTTTTAACCCTTGCCCATACTAGTCATCACGGACCAATCAAAATGATTGTTTTTTAATGTAAAGCACATTTGAAGTAACAATGCAATAACATGTTTTGTTACTGGCTGCTTATAGAGCCAAGATGCTAAACCTAATTTGTCCCATTTTACCTGATATCCCACATTAAATAACTTTGGTAGAGTCACCTATTAGAATATTACTTGAGAAAAAGTCAAAGTATCTGATATTTGCTGTACTTATGTATCAAAAGTAATTTCATGATCTTAAACGTACTCAAGTATTGAAAGTAAAAGTTCAAGTAAGTTCTGGTAGCCTAATTAAAATGCTAGCCGTCGGAATTCTGAGGATTATGAAGTTTATTTCTTCTTAACACGTAGGCCTACATGACATTAGAAATGGAGTTTACATCACAGTTGAAGAAAAATTAGGTCTGCTCCATTGGTCCCTCCTTCCTTCCTCCTTTCCCTCCCTATCTCATCGTAAGTTACAAAGATGCTTATGGGGAATGTATCTGAGTAAAGGCAGGCCTTTTCCAACATTTTATGCAAGAAAATGAAGATGAGTAAAAATGAAAGTTGAAATATTAAAACTTAAGTAAAGAGCAAATACTCCAAAAAAAAACCAACAACACATAAGTACTATTACTTCATTACATTGCACATCTGCAAATGTGGATCAGTTTTCTATGACAGTCAACAGCAGTACTATGAAACAGACACTATTTTCTCTCAAGGAAATAACCAAACAGGAGATTGGTCACAGATAAGGAGATGAGCTGAATTAAAATACCTGAGCTGTGGTGTCTTTGTTTTTTCTTAATGTCCTGAACCAAGGCATGAGTTTATGAATAAGCAACGACATAAAAATATGTCATCCCCCCAGTTAACTTTTATCAAGTAAACAGGCTGCCTGCCTGCCTGTTTAAGGGGTTATAGTGACAGACAGACAGATGGACAAACGTCAGACAGACAGACAAACATTCAGATAAACATCACTGGATGATTCACTGTTCATTCCCACAGACAGCCAACCAGACGCTCAGCAGACTGGTGAGTTAAACAGAGAGCGACATTCATTCAGTTGTCTCATTTGTTTAAACCTCTCTCAGTGAACAGCCAGCTTCATTCTACTTTTATATACTTACAGCTAAAGTTGTAGCCGTTGACCGTGAATTGAACTTGCCAGCTTGTGTTTGCCAACATTATCTTGCTGTCATACAGCAAACACTGAGTTCAGTTCAGTACAACTTCAGGGGGACGACCCAGTCAGCAGTAGTGGAATGACAGCTCATCTATATAGTCCCAATAATTCTGAAGCAATTTTACTGCAAAGTTTATTACTTGGATCCATTTTGTGTTACTTTATACTGAAACTACTTTTCAGGTGGCGTTACTTTTTCCTCATAGTCTATTTTATTGGACAGTTAGGCTTTAACTTGGTTACTAATTTGCAAAATTTTAAAACTTTATAGTGAGATAATAAAATACAGTGACTTGTTTTTTCATTAAATTACCCAACACTAGCCTGTAAGGGCAGGTGGTGCCACCTTGACCCACATTTTAGGGACTGTTTATATATACATATACATTGAGGGGGACACGTGCCCCCCCACCAATGCCCAAAATCTTCCCCCAATATATACTGTAACTGAAACTGAAAAACAAATATTATCTTGGAGGACATCATTGCACTAGGTTGACTATTTTTTTATTATCTTAGATGTAAATATTGCATGTTTCTTTCAGATAAAACACATTTTTGACTTGTGAATGAGCCAATGGAATTTCTTGCGATAACTCACTGGACTCACTGGAAATGAGAAACAGACTGTGGAAATGTCTGGCAACCGACACCTAACAACTACTGGTTATTCCGGTATTCAAATAATTAGTCATTTGAGTATCTGTGAAGGTCTGTATGAATGACCCCATTGGAAACATGTAGCTGTTTTACATAATCCTTGACTCATGTGGAATGTGATATGAATGTTGCTGGCCTGTATGCCTCTTGTCTTCTTCTGCTATTTTGCTCATGTTGCTTTCATGTACTGTATGTGCTCTACAGAACTCATTGATGACAGTCAGCTCATATACTACATCACTGTAGAGATGTGGATATGATACATATGTGGAGACCAAGTCCAAGAAAAGGATAAGTCATGAGGAGGCAACTAGGAAAGAGTAAGAGAGAACAAATCAGGTAGAAAACACGATGAAAACTGTTTGTGTAAAGACAGTTGAGTTCTTAGCATTTCTGGTCATGGTGAGTAACTGTGCTGCTGAGGCAAAAAGAAAATCTGAGAGTAGAAATGATGCTACAAGAAGGTTTTTGGATATTATGGGAAAAGGAGAGGAAGTGCAGGGGCTTTTGAGGGAGGCTTTCAGGATTGACAAGGCCAGTTTTATTAGATGATGAGGGGACAGGAGAATTGAGTCATAAGTCCCGTTTACACTGCCTGTTCAAGGCAGGAATTTCACAGCGTTATTTCGCCTCACCATTTTATATTGAAGGTAATCACAGAAGGTGGGGACAGAGTTGTCTCGCCTAGTAACAGCACTGAATCAAAGTATGTGTTAAAGGGACAGCTGGTTGGACAGGATCATGGACGGGACAAGTGACATGTGTTTTATGTGTGATTAACTGCTGGGAGACTTAAAAGAGCAGCTAGCAGTTAGCAGCTAACTCAATGAAGAATAACAGTGGCCGAAATTGACCCTTCGCTAAGTCCCGCCCCCAGACACAGACTGGCCAATCATAACATAGCATAAGATCAGGGTCCAACAACAACACAGCTGTGCTCCATTGACTCTAATGCGGTCATTTCAGATTTCCTTCATTTTCAGGCTGGTTTTGTGGATTTGGAGCTAAATGTTGTGCCTGGGGCACGTCGTGTATTAATGATACTCGTTAC
>NC_065509.1:25815093-25901014 GCF_006386435.1 Epinephelus moara
TCCTTCAAACACAGACTGTAGACCCCTCTGTCTGCTTCTCTCTGGAATCACTCTTTCATTTTTCCAAAAATATGATATTATTTCGAGCAGAGGACGAGATTAACCACCATAACAGGAGCAGTAAAAGATTGTTATTGCCACGTTATGCCATTGTTATAGAATGGTGCAGGAATGAGTCCAAAAACCTGAAAACGAGTTTGCATTTTTTTGCCTCTTACTTCGTCTCGAAGTCAATGGATTTTTGGTTAGATGCCTGAAATAAGGTCTGTGGTTAACACAAGCTTAACAGACTTTCACATTTTGTTCTATGACATAATGTATGCCAGTAAGTAATCCATTCGGAAATTTTGAAGCCTTTATGTGTCTTAAAAAAGGCGGTTAAACAAGTGGCTAAATGAGACTACAGAGCATCATCACGCAGAACACGGCTTTACAGCCAGTGTCGTTTGTCTACAGTCTAACATTAGTGTTTTACTTCTGGCGATTGCATTTATGCTTCAAAAATCATAAAAGTGGTGTTCATTTGTGAAGATTATCTTGCTGGACAAAACATGTAAGTATCATAAACTTCTGTAGAACACAGAGACTTTATTCTGCAATAATCCAAAGTCCAGAGGAAAAATATGACTGGCTTTTTGTTGAGGGAACCAGGACAATGCTAACCTCCGTGTTGGCCTACAAAAAATGTAATTCATGCAGCATTCTATTGTTTATAAAGCACTGTTGATGCATATGTTTTATGTCACACTATAGAGGCCGATGCTGTTGTGTTAAACATCACACCCATCTCGCCTTTTTTGCTTATGTAATAGGTATGCTGTCTAAAATCACACACAATTGTGGCATGATGCTGCAGTTGTTTGGTTCTATGTCAAAGGGGCTTTATTTTCAACCCAGTAGAAGGCAGTAATGCAACATTTTGGATGTAAACTGCCTCTAAAAACAAACTAAAAAGAAGAAGATGATTTTAAAGTGCCTTGGTTTACCATGGAGACACGTGGTAAACCCTAACAAACTTTCTACCATTAAAAAAAAATCACCTATGAAAGCTACGAAACACAAACGGACATGTTCCAGACGGGAAAATGATCCGAAATCACTTGTACTTTTAACCTTTATACTTTAAATACACCTTTCTGATAATACGTACATGCTTTTACTTAAGTGAGGGTTTGAATACAGGACTTTTTCTTGTAATGAAGGATTTTAACAGTGTGGTATTGGTAATTTTACTTCAGCAAGGAGTCTAAATACATCTGCCATCACTGGGTATACTGGGGTCATGAGGCTGGAGAATGAACTGGATCAAAGCATCTGTGCTCCTGCCTGTGTTGTTTCCAACAGATTTCACTTTGTGGTGTTTTAACAGCTGATGAATGTCATGTGGGAGCCCAGCTCAGTGGATTCCCATACTATCGGGGGAATATGGTGAGAAGGCCAACATTTGTTGACCATTGTTGCCAATCTCAGCAGTCTGGGCAAGAGAGAGCTGGTTGCCAGATAAAATATTAAAGTTTTCACCCAAGGGAATAAACACATTTTTGGCAGCTGCCATCTTAAAGTCAAATGTGAGAGTGGTCAGATAATCCTAACTATGGTAAGCTGTCACAAATGTTCCTGTGGATATTCTCATTTATCCAGGTCATAGTTATCTCAAGGCAATTGAATCGAACGCAACTGGACTTAGTTTTGTCTTAGAAGATGTTTCACCTCTTATCCAAGAGGCTTCATCAGTTCATGCTTGTCAGACTAGGCTGGAATTAGTCTGACCAGACCAGTCAGACTAGTACAAGTACAAGATGTAGTACAAAGTTTGCAAGTGTAGCAACTGAAAAATGGTCATTCAAAGGCCATGTGCCAACACACACCCTTGGCATTCCTGTGGATGCCACTTGACACATACTATCCACCGAAACACTGTTACAGACCCAGAACACCTCCTCACTGCAACTGTACTTCCCTATGGTTGTTGGTGCCAGATGGGCTGGTCTGTCGGGAACTGCTGCTCTACTGTGATTTTCACACACAACCATCTCTAGGGTTTACAGAGGATGGTTCCAAAAAGAGAAAGTATCCGGTGAGCTGCAGTTCTCTGGGTGAAAATGTCTCGTTGATGCCAGAGGTCAGAGGAGAATGGCCAGACTGGTTTAAGTTTGCTCTGCTGTATCACAATGTCATTAATGAATGAAAGGATTTTTTTTTTCAAAAATGTAAATTATAAGTACTTTCTACAGTGTGGTTGATCTTCAAATAAACTTACATTTCGATTAGGAGGTAATTATAAAGCTGTAGGCTGCTGTGTAAAAAACAAATCGACCTTCTCCACTTCTCCTGATAGGTTTGCTTTTTCCCCCTCCTCAGCTGGTTTTATTGAGCCACACCATCCTGGTCCTCCAACTGGAATCCAGTCCTGCTTGTTTCAACTCGTTAACAGTGAGTTTGAGGAAGGCAGTGGGAGGCATCAGTCAGTCAGTCAGTGTCTGTCAGTCAAGGCAAGATGAGCCTCAACGTGCCAGGTCTGGTGGTGATGGTGTTCTTCTACCTGCTGGTGCTGGGCATCGGCATCTGGGCGTCTGTGAAGTCCAAGCGGCTGCACAACAGGAGCCAGGCGGACCGGACAGAGGTGGCTCTGCTGGGCAACAGAGGGATCAGCCTGGCGGTGGGAGTCTTCACCATGACAGGTGAGTGCGGGCGTGGGGGGCTAAGGAATCACATTTAAATTAGAGTAAGTAGAAGAGTTTCGGGATAACATCTTTATGGATTTTTTTTTTTTTTTTTTTTTTTTTTTACATCAAAGCCATGATTGAAGTTACAGCAGAAATATATAGGACACGTTGCGCGCGGACCTGCTTGGAGCGCGTGGTTGCCTCAAGCTTTACTGTGTGTTGTTTATTCAGGTTTGCAAAGTGATAATGCAGCTGGTTATGAAGGGTTTGGAAACCTATAGGCTATATTAACTGATTGACTGACTGGTCAACTGGTACTGAATTAATTTACTGGATCTCTGTAAAAACAGGATGCTGTTTTGTTCATTTTGATGTGAAATGTTAATATGAAATGTACAAACACACACAAAGCAGCTCTGGTATTCATTTTAAAACAAATTACTTTCATTTCCACACAGTCCCGTGTAGTTTAACCTGTTGGAGGGCTGAAAACAAATCAGTTCAGTACCTTCAGTTTTATGGATCATTAAAACTATGATGACTCACGACGTTTTTAAGTTACATCTCAACAACGCGATTATAATTATAGTTGTACAATATCGTCACGTTGCAGCTTACACCGTTTTCAAGCAGCGTCTTCTCCGGTCTGACTCTTAATTTATTGGTTAAACCAGTAACTGCATTCAGCAACTAAAGGCTATACATACAGTCACCAAGATGAAAAGACATCTTGACTAAAACTTTTAAAGTGTTTTACTAAAATGATAAGTTTTACCCGTTTTTGCAACATTTCCCCCCTCAGTTCAATGGCGTTCATTATGTCTTTAGTTTCTGATAATCATTATTTCCCCCCTCAG
Source organism: Epinephelus moara (assembly GCF_006386435.1). Classification (NCBI taxonomy): domain Eukaryota; kingdom Metazoa; phylum Chordata; class Actinopteri; order Perciformes; family Serranidae; genus Epinephelus; species Epinephelus moara. Next base: position 25,818,617 of record NC_065509.1, read on the forward strand.
TATATAGTTTTTTTGTACCATAAGTAAAATAATAAAAAAAAGTTTCTAGAGAAATTAACACCACATGCATGCACACTCTTGTCGCGATGGCCCACCAGCAGATGGAGACATGAAATATAACTTTTTTCCCAGTATGTTTAATATTAATTCATTGTGCAAATTAAGAAAAAGCATGTTGGCCAATTTTGATAGTTCATTTTAAAGCCGATATCGGTCAACACTGATGACGTGCCGATATTACCGTGCATCTCAAGCTGAAATAAAATATAAATCTGAAAAGCAGAGCCCTCCAGTGTAAGAGATTAGACTTCATATTCTTTAGTTTTATGTGGTGTTTCAAATGTACAATAAGTTATTAATTATAAGGGAGTGTTCTTTACTTTTTTCCTTTTTTTTTTGTTTGTTTTTGACCCTTCTCAAAGCTCAACTCAACTTTGTTTATAGAGCACTTTAAAAACAACAACAGCCGAAACAAAGTGCTGAACATAAACATACAAACATAAGACATAAAACAAACAATTAAAAACAATAAAAACACTAAAACAGCTATACAAATATTTTTCCTCCACTCCCTTTGAAGATGAAAAAACAGTTCCTCCTTCCACCAGTCAGTCCAACCTGTGTGACTTGCAGAAAATGGCGGAAATGACTCCACCCTCTACCATGAATTATTTAATTTTTAAAATGGACCCTTTGACATTTGAAAGTTAAAAAGTAAAAGTTGAGGATGAAATCCTGGAGTTGAAAAAAGTTTGTGCAATTGTTTTATATTTGGCCAAATTTAAATTTTAAATGAGACATACAATATAGTTTTTTTTTGTTTTTTTTTAATTGAAATATTACTATTTCAAGCTCAGATTGGGTTACAATCGTTTTCTGATGGTGTGTCCAAAGACTGTCGGAAATTTGAAAATCAAATGATTAGCCAAAATAAAAAGTGCGTCCCCAATACTTGATAAAAAATTAATTAAATTAATTAATCAAAAAGTATTTGACATGCCCCCCCCCCATCCAATAAATAACAAACAGTCCCTTACTGTTGGATGATGAGTAATTAACTAGTTTACTTCTGAAGTTATGAATAAGTGGACTAATGCAAACTGTATAAAAAGATTAACTGGTTAAAGGACACATTTTTTTGTATGCTACAACTTATTTTTTGGACATGTTATATTTCTCAGAGGTTAGTTTAGCTTAAACAACAGAGGGTTACAGTGTGATTATTGTAGCATTACCTGGTCTGTTTCCTGTAGTTGCAATATTCATCTATACAGTAGGTGTGTTTTTGTTTATGTTTGTGCGTGCTTCCTACAGCTACATTTGTTGGAGGAGGCTACATCGTCGGTATGACAGAGGCAGTGTACACTCCAACCATGGGACTGACATGGGCTGTCATACCTGTGACAGCAGCGTCGTCTTTCATCATTGGTAAGACAGTATTTCCATCATAATAAGCGACATGTGTTTAGTTTGTTTGCTCAAATTGATATTAAATATAATTATTTTTTCCAACTTGAGACACAGTGAGGGGCATTTGTGACATCACACTGTCCTTCAGTATGATGTCACAGTTGAACAAATATTTAAAAATCTGAAATATTGAACTTTTCTCAGTCAGAGTTTGTAGCAGAGATTAAAGCTGTGCTCTGAATCACTTGCTTCTTTTTACTATCAGTAGGTACTGCAGCTGCCCTTTCAAAGTATGTACTTCTGCGGGCAGTATGCATGCAATTAAGACTTTGTTATTACAGTGCGTGCTGAACTTTGCCCCTCTTGCATATACATCAATTACCATGGAGATAAAAATAAAACACCATTTGCTGAGCTTGTAAGATACAGGCTCTTCTGTTGTTACTTCAGTGCGATCCTGACATATTATATCCATGACAGTAAAATTACATATGCATTTTTCTCCATTGTTATTTTTATAGTTATGTCCTTTTGTTGTTGTTAATCTTTATGATTAATTTGGTTCACTGAAACAGTTAATGATCCTGTTAGTATTTGACAGGTGATGGTCGGACAGGTCTGTGTAAGACATCTACCTGAGGCTATGTGCACCATTTGAATATACGTTAAAGAGGAACTTCAACAACTGACACATGAATTTACGTACTACTGTATATGCTATGAGGAAAGTTAATCCTTTTGTGGCTCCCGTGTAAAGTCTGATAAATTCAAACAAGACAGAAGACTACAAATTTGGCAATGAAAAAGAAACCTGGGGGCGTAAAGTTAAAAAGAAACGGGGCGTCCGTAGCCCACTCCTCATCTCTGCTTGAGGCTACAGTAGACGGCTGCAGGGATGATGTTTATTATAGGCCAGCATGGAAGTTAGTGTCGCCCTGGTTCCCTCAACAAAAACCCTGTGGGATTTTTGCATTGGATTTTGGATTACTACAGAAAATACGCTCTGAGGCAAACAAACATTTAGGATACTTGCACATTTTGTTCAGCGAGATAATCCTCACAAATGAACACCACTAATACGATTTTTGAGGCCTAAATGAAATCACCAGGAAAAAAAGCCAACATTAGACTATAAACGCGTGTTTATGCTGCGGCTGAGCTCTTGGTAAAGTGATCCTATCTATCTATCTATCTATCTATCTATCTATCTATCTATCTATCTAAACGAAGGACCCAATCAAAAAGTGGCATATTTACTGACTTATTTTATGTCCTCTCTTAAGATGTGTTAATCACAGACCTTATTTCAGGCATCTAACCACAAACCCAATAAAAAAAAACAGATTTTAAGACGATAGAACTGGGAGTGGTAAAATGTGAACTCACTTCTTTGTTTTAGGACTCAGTCCTGGAGCAATTTATAGCATAACACACCCGAATCTCCGACCCAACTGTTGGCCGTTGATTTGCATTGTTGGAGATGTAAGCGCCAAGTTTTGACAGGAAAGAAGAATGTGTGGAATAAAAAGGAAAATATCTCTCAATCTTTTAAAACCTGAGAATCATGACTCTGACGACTTCATTTACATGCACAAAAGATCCTGGCTTTTGGGGCGTCGGTGACTTCATGGGTAAAGCAGGCGCCCCATGTACAAGGCTGTTGCCGCAGCAGCCCGGGTTCGAATCCAGCCTTTGGCCCTTTCCTGCATGTCATGGCAGAGTTGTTTGACCGTGCGAACACATGCTTGCACGTACATTCCTGAAATGGTTGACGTTGCAATGTTTGCACATATCCATATTACTGTCATACTCAGAATAATAGTTGAATATTAGTGTACGTGTAAACATAGCTGCTGTGGAGACTTATTGAATAAGAAAGTATATGCATGTCATCATGTATAATAATAGTAGTTGTATAAACGTATGATTTATCCATGGTCATGGTTTGGTGTTTTTAACAGAAACCTTCACGGTCTGCATGCTGTTATGGTCCGACTCTAAGACCATCACAAATAAGGAAACACATGGGGAGTTCCATAAAAATAAGTAATTTATTTTAACAAAAATTCAAGAATAAACAATATAACCAAGATAATGCAAAACTAAACTATAAAAAAAACTAAGGAACGAAGTAAATGCAGTCAGCACAGCATGATGCCAGGGGGAAAAAGAAGAGACACCAAGTTCCCAGGAGGGCGGGTTTTAAAGGGCTGAAGACAGTGGCCAGCTGCCTCCAATCTCCGCGACCAATCAAGCCACCAGCACTCTGAAACAAAAGAACACATACACCAACAACACCAACACCAAACCCTAGTGGAGACCCTGGGGCCGTCACAATGCAGACAGGTGAAGAGGCTCCAGGTGTCTAAAGATTAAGATACTATAAGATGACCTTGTAGATATTTAGGTTTCGATGTTAAACAGATCTGTATGGCTGGTGAAATACACTACATAATGCTGAGTCATTGTTCGTGATTAAATTCTTTAGGTGGACTTTTCTTCGCCAAGAAGATGAGAGACAAAAGATATATGACAATGATGGACCCGTTCCAGACCAAGTATGGAAATGGTATAAGTGGAGTTCTGTCTGTGGCACTGCTGATCTCTGACATCATCTGGGTTACGGGAACTCTGATTGGATTAGGTAAATCACACTGACGTCTGTTTTCTCTAAAGCCCTGTTTCCACCGAGCAGTACGGTACAGTTCAGTTCGGTACGCTTTTTTTCTGTTTCCACAGTGAAAAGTTGTGGATGGTACCAATGGAACCGTTCTATGCTTATTGCACCGTGACGAACATTCACGATCCATTAAATCATAATTATCATTAATCTGAAACATGTAACAAACCTGCATTTAATCACTACCAGTAAACTGACACACCTGGTGTTACGCACTTACGGGAAAGAAACAAGCGTCTTGTGTTTGGGGCAGAGATGCTGAAACATGTTTCATGACAGGATAAAAAGATTTCACATGAAGTACTATAATACGAGTAATCAATCAATAAATGAGGTTAAACAGAATGAGCAATTATTTAGAAATGTATAAAATGTGTATGTAAGTCTGCATGTATGTGGTTGTGTTATCTTTTATAGGTGCGACAATGAGTGTAATCCTGGATTTGCCCTATACGGTTTGCATTTGGATCTCTGCCGCCGTAGCCATCATCTACACACTTCTGGGAGGCCTCTACTCGGTCGCCTACACAGACATCATACAGCTAACCCTCATATTCTTCAGTTTGGTGTGTTCCTTCCTCACATTAAAGATAATTTCTTCCGACATTCAGCTAAAGCATCGTGAAGCTTGTTATAGCCTACCCTGCTGTTTACCCTAACTGCACACAATTCAAGAAAACTTTTCCTCCAATGACAACACGAATCAGGGAGCGTATGAGTGCTTTTGATTAGAGGAAAACATCACCATGGAGTCCAGTAGAGGGTGGAGCCGAGGGATACAGTATCGTAACCTTTGTTCTTATACCTTATTGAATTTCTCTGTGGTGCCTCACCAAGGTATCCAGCCAATCCCATAAACATCTGCTCATCACACCTTCAAGACAAGGCAGGTTTATAATAAATGAGAGCAACAGGGCAATTCAAAGTGCTCCAGATACAAAGGGCATTTAAATACAATTTAAAAGCGCGGAAGCATTAAAGCGCCAAGAGAATACACAATAAAAATGAGCTGAAATAGAACAAGACAGGTGTAAAATGCAGCAATAAAACACTACAGTGCAGTGTAAGAAATGACTGACTGATTGAGTCAACAAAAGGCCCTTTGAACATCACTTTTGACTTTTTGAAGTGCAAATGCAATTGCAAGAAGTAGAGAGCCTCAGTTCGTCAAGAATTTTCTCAATTCTTTGGATTCTTTGGCGTACGAGAAAAACTTTCTTGGGGAATTCAACCGAACATGGGGGAGTGGTTGATGTATAGATGGTCGTTTTTTGGGTGAAGTATTCCTTTAAAGAGACAATAGGTTAATAGGGTGGTGGGTTAATGAATACCTTGAAGTCACGTATATAAAACACCACATTTTACTTTGATATCAGTGCAGAACAGCGTGATATTTTGTAGCTTAACAACTGTGGCTATTTTATATTTTGCCAAATTGTATTAAATTATCAAGGAAGAAATGACTAAAACACTACAGTGCAGTGTGAGAAACAAATAATTATTTGCTTTTGTTTCAGATCTCTTCTCCATAAAAACTGTGCGCTGCTACCCCATGTTTATTTTTGACGCTGGGGACAGACGATTGCAGAAAGTAAAATCTGTGGCAAACAAAAGGTTATGATACTAAAACATTTGTTCAGCAAGATGATCTTTACAAAAGAACACCAGTTTTATGATTATTGAAGCATAAATGCAGTCGTAAGAAGTAAAACGTTAACTTTATAAATGAAGTACACCACAGTCACATGACTTCAGTCTCAGCAACACAACAAGTATATAACTGTATGACTTTATTTAGGGTGGTAACACTCTGTTCAGCCGCTTGTTAGCAGCTGCCTTTTTTAAAACACGCAAAAGCTTAAAAATTTCATGAGTGGGGTATTTACTAACATATTTTATGTCATAGAAGAAAAACATGACAATATCTTAACCACAGACTTTTTAAAAAAAAACAAAACATTGACTTCAAAACGAGGGAACCAGGAGTGCTAAAATGCTAACTCATTTCCAGGTTTTAGGACTTATTCCTGCACCACTCTATGCAGCAGAGGATCGGACATGTATTTTAGCCCTAAACCATTCAGTGCTTTATAAACAAACAGAACATACCAGAATGGATAGTCTGACACACAACCTTACTTCCTCAGATGAACATAGATGTTTGAAATGTTAAAGTCAGTGGTTCATTGTCTTTTGTGCAGTGGTTATGCGTCCCCTTTGTCCTTGTGAACCCCCATTTAACTGACATCACCAAGACTGCCTTCAACTTCACCTACCAGGCCCCCTGGATTGGTTCAGTGGATGAGGAAAGAGCATGGAGGTGGATTGATAATTTCTTAATACTGGTAAGGACTACATTTGATATGTCACAGTTTCAAACATGTGCATCAGCATTTCTATTGGCTGACAGAGCACATCCCTAGTGTGCCGTTAAGGGCTTCAATAGAAATGAATGGGAAACTGAGCCAAAATTTTTAGGACAAAAGTGTGATGTGACTATACCTATCAAAAAAGCATGTGTGCCTAAATTTTTTTTAAAATTTTTTTTATTTTTACATTTGAAATGCATAAAGGTGACCAAGAATAGAGAATACAATGCACCTGTGTAAACCTACATTTGCCTAAACCTAACTTACGGAACTTTACTTCCTTAAACCTGACCTACGTAACCTTACTTGCCTAATCCTAGCCTATATTACTTTACTTGCCCAAACCTAACCTACATAACTTTACTTCCCAAAACCTAACCTACGTAACTTCACTTCCCAAAACCTAACCCACATAACTTTACTTGCCCACACCTAACCTATGTCACTTTACTTCGCAAAACCTAACCTACGTAACTTTACTTGCCCACACCTAACCTACGTCACTTTACTTCGCAAAACCTAACCTACGTAACTTTACTTGCCCAAACCTGACCTGCACACCTTTATTTGCCTAAACCAAACCTACGTAACTTCACTTCCCAAAACCTAACCTACATAACTTTACTTGCCCACACCTAACTTACGTAACTTTACTTCGCAAAACCTAACCTATGTAACTTTACTTGCCCAAACCTAACCTACGTAACTTTACTTGCCCAAACCTAACCTACGTAACTTTACTTGCCCACACCTAACCTACGTAACTTTACTTGCCCAAACCTAACCTGCACACCTTTATTTGCCTAAACCAAACCTACGTAACTTTACTTCCCAAAACCTAACCCACATAACTTTACTTGCCTGAACCAAACCTACGTAACTTCACTTCCCAAAACCTAACCTACGTAACTTTACTTGCCCACACCTAACCTACGTAACTTTACTTCCCAAAACCTAACCTACGTAACTTTACTTGCCCAAACCTGACCTACGTAACTTTACTTGCCCAAACTTAACCTGCACAACTTTACTTCCCTAAACCTAACCTGCTTAACTTCACTTGATGATACACTGTGAAAGATACACATCTGCTTAAGGTCAGGATGCTGCACACAGGACTTATTTCCATTGTTGTCCAGAATGTACAGAGTGTAACAGTTGCTTTTATTTATTTTTTCTAAGTCTCTGGGCAACCTTGGGTATCAGGACTTCCACCAAAGGACCCTGTCAGCTGCTTCGTCAGCCACTGCCAGGATCACCTGTTTTATTGCAGCTCCCATCGTGTTCATACTCGGAATCCCATCTGCACTGATTGGAGCAGCCGCAGCATCAACAGGTACACCAGTAGAATTAAACAGAAAACCATAGAGAGACTATGCCAATTTTCATGTCACATTTTTGGTGACAGACTGGAACATGACCGGGTACGGCTCCCTGTCCCCTTATGAGCGTGGAGAGGCTGGTCAAGTTCTGCCCATTGCTCTGCAGTACCTCACCCCACAATACATCTCCATCATCGGTATCGGAGCTATCGCTGCTGCCGTGATGTCATCAACAGACTCTGCTCTGTTGTCAGCCGCCTCCATCTTCACTTCCAACATCTACAAGAACATGCTAAGGACCAAGGTAAGAGGAGACCCAAGAGGAAGAGTAGACTTGTCTTGACCTTCCTTTGATGTTTAAGCTTACAGACTTTTTTTTCCACTGCAGGCTTCAGATAGGGAGCTCCAGTGGGTAATCCGTGTCACTGTGGTGGTAGTGGGCGTAGCTGGCACAGCGCTCACCATCCTACACAACAGCATTATGACTTTCTGGATCCTGGGCTCTAGCATAACCTACACCATCATGTTCCCTCAACTCATCTGTGTCCTCTACTTTGACATCTCCAATGGCTATGGCTCCATCATGGGCTTGCTTGTTGCCGTGTTGTTGAGAGTGCTGAGCGGTGAGCCATCAATAGGGTTGCCTATTGTTCTCCACTTCCCAGGTTGCACTCTCGAGGATGGCGTATATGTCCAGCGCGCCCCGGTTCAGACTATCTGCATGTTGTCCAACCTGTTTGCCACTTTGTTGTTCTCCTACCTGGCTTCACAGCTCTTCAACAAAGGACTGATTCCTGAGAGATGGGACGTATTTAAAGTGAAAACCCACAAACCACCACAGAACCTAATGCTAATGAGCAATGGCATCACCAGAACAGACAAGGAGGATAAACCTGAGGTTCAGAATGAGTCTGAATTAATGTTGAACACAAATCAGCAGGCTTGAAAGACACGATTTAATGGGATGCTAACATGTTTTGTATGGTGCTTTATTATCATATCTCTATTTTTATACCAAATACTTAATCTTAAGTGTTCATCACTTTTAAAAAGTGGATGTGTTAGTGAATTTATAATAACTGCTTTGGCAGTGGTGGAAAGTAACGGGTGTTTTCACACCTGCCCTGTTTGGTTTGTTTCAGTCGAACTCAAGTTCGTTTGCTCCCTAAGTGTGGTTCGTTTGGGCAGGTGTGAACACAGCAATCGCACTTGGGTGCACAACAAAACAACCGGACCGAGACCGGTTACAAACGAACTTTTGCACAGTTTGTTTGCGGTCAGAATGTGTTCTGACCTCGATCTGAACCAGCTGCAGTCACATGACACATTGTTTGGGTTAAACATGAGCATGTTACAGTCCTGAAGGATTATTAATGTGCACCTCCTCCTGTACTGCCTTAATATGCACATTCAGCACATCCAGTGCATCAAAACATTGTTTTCTAGTTGGAGCTGCGCCTCGTTTTCAAACTGTATGGTTTGACTAAAATGAACAATGACAGCAATATAGTCCACGATGAGCAGCGCTAAAATCAACCTGCGTAGTTGTCCCTCCATTGTGACATTACAAAGTGTCACATTTATCTTGCAAGTGTACTCTTCTTCAACGTTTTGTTTACTTCCTGGATTTTTCCTGCATGGAAATTCTGAAAAATCAAGAGCAGCTTTCTCGCACAGGGCATTTGATCTGGTCCGCTTGTAAATGCTGCTGTGAGAACATGAACCAACTCTAGGCAATTATGCAACTTTGTAAGAAAATGAGTCACTGATTCGGACCAAAGCAAGACAACTCAATGTCTGAAAGCACCCTAATTATGTTTACTTAGGTAGTTTGAGGTGCATTATTATGTATCATTAACGATTAAGATGAGAATTTATTGATCCCAAGGGGAAATTCACAAGCATCCCAGCAGTTACCAGCTGCAACATTGAAGTGATAAACACATTAATGCATCAGTAATTATAATAGAAATGCATTCCTCTAAAATGGGTCAGTCTGCATGACAACTTTTCCTTTTGGTATTTGAGGGATATTTTGATGGTAATACTTTTGTACTTTTTCTGCAATTACTTTTTTTTATTTTACTTGTAACAGAGTATTTCTTAAGGTGCAGTATTGCAACTTTTACTTTCTAAGACCATAGTCCATTGACTTTGTTTCTGGTACTGATGAATTTTTATGTTGAACTATAAATAAAAGCCCAAATACGCTTGGAGGTGAATAAATGAAAGTGTGAAACTGTCTATAAATGTACTGTCAAATTAGGGATGAAAGGAATTGCTGGATAAATCTATGAACCCACACCTTCCCTTCATACGGTATGTTGGGACATCTATGCACTGGGCCTGCATATAGGTGGATGGATGCACAGGTATTTGCCCTCCAGCATACCATTTATTTTAATGGCATACATTGTGCACGTCTTCACATGTTACTGCAGTAATTCTAATATTTATTAGAGGGGTCTCACACACACACACACACACACACACACACGAAAGAAAACATCTCTGCCATTCTCTGCCAAATAATAACCAGCATATGCAATTATAATCATAAATAAATCTTACAAATGCCATAATTACCACTGATTATACTAATACGGTGTACTGCGGTTCTGTTTGTGCAGGTGGTGCTGCCATACCCCACCAGAAGCTGTTGCTCAACCGCTGTGGGTAGGTCAAAATGTCAAGCACTGTACTTTCTCTCCAAATGTATTAAAAAGTGCAAAACTTAAATGTAATATGAGTGTTATGTATGTTATATCATTGTCGGTTGTTATAGTTTTTATAAAGTGTCATAAAAATTAGTCATAAAACAGACAAACTGTGCTCTGTGTAGAAAAAAAAAAATTCTCCAGGGGGGATTTTTTTTTTTTTTTTTCTCCAAACACACCTTTGCTTATTGCAGCCAGAGAGTTATATTTTAACTCCATCAGTCCACATGACTTGTTTCAGAAAAGCATCAGGCTTGTTTGGATGTTCCTTTGAAAACATCTGACTCTGAATGTTATGATGAGGACACAGGAAAGGTTTTTTCTTCTGATGAGTCTTCCATGAAAGTCATATTTGTACAGGTGTTGCTGCACAATAGAACAGTGCACCACCACTCCACAGTCTGATAAATCTTTCTGCAGGTCTTTTGCAGACCTCAACTTGATCTCTACAGTTCCTGTTAACTGCCACTATTACAGACTAAGGAAACAGCTAAAGCTTTGCTATCTTCTTAATAACCTTCTCCTGCATTGTGCATCAGTTATCTTAGTTTTCAGAGTGCTGTTCATCTGTTTAGGTGAGCCCAAGGCTGCTGATTGTTGGGACAAGGTTTCAGGAGTCAGAGTATTTATAAAGCTTTGCCATTTGCATCATCTGGTCTTTTCTAATGTTGATTATGAACAAGCCATAGCCCTAATAAGTGGCTGTGGCTCAGAGGTAGAGTGGGGCTCAGTGGTTTGATCCCCGGCTCCCCCAGTCCACATGTAGAAGTATCCTTGGGCAAGACATTGGGAACCCCAAAATTGCAGCTCCATTAGTGTGTGAGAACTTGTGAAAAGTTTACTGAATATCAGGTGGCACCATGTATCGTAGCCTCGGCCACCAGTGTGTGAATGGGTTAATGTGATACAGTGAGCGCTTTGAGTGGTCAAAAGACTAGACAAACGCTATGTAAGAGCAGTTTATTTACCATTTATTAAGGTCTGAGACTGTGGTAAAAGCTGTCTGAGAGCTCAAATGTCTTGGGGTGCCAAACTTTTGCATGGTGCCCTTTTATTATTTTCACTCTAAAATATATATATATATTTTTAAATAAAAACATTAATCTTGCATTAAATGTTAAAAAAAAAGACTGTTTCCTCTTTAACTTCATGTCTTTTGGAGATCAGTTCATCCTCTACTCACCAAACTGTCGCTGTGTTGTGTTGGTGTAATTCCTGGTTCGGCCTTGTGGTGGCAGTAGCGCTGCATGAAGTTGAAGTTTTGACCTCTTCTAAAGAAAACAAGGAAGTGTCCGTACAGCACTGTAGTACAGCAGCAGCAGCAGCAGAATGGCTGTCAACCATAAGAAGAAGTAGCTGCCCTGTGATTATCTTCCACTGATGGATCAGGTGAGCAGTTCATCCATCACACTGTAACATACCACACCGTTAAAATGTCTAGACATACTAAACAGTATGAGCCTTAGCTACTGTGTGAGCAGGTGAGGTTAGCATGATAACTTTGCTAGCTCGGTTAGCTGTAACGTTAGCTACAAACCGTTAAAGCTCTGCTTTAACGCTAAGTAACGGTCGTTAAAGTCCGTTAAATAAACGTTACAAATGAGTTCTGCGTACTGTCACAGCCTGACTCTGCTCTGGACTCCAACATGGCGACGGAAGATAACTTTTCACTATCTGCAGCTGGTGGTACTGAATTCCTCTTACATTGCAATTTTGATATTAATAGGATACCTGTAAAACTATCTACCATAAACAAGTATTATTATACTGGTTGATTAATTATAAACACAAATTTTCTCCACATACATGTTTATGTAAGATGGTGGATGCATCACAGACAAAAAAATGTACCAGTAGTCATCTTAGGAGACTTTGCTAGATGTCCACGATTCCCCCTGCCAAGATATTTTGGTACTCTAGACTTGTAAATATTAAATGGAAGTCAGTCTGGAAGTTTGACAAGAAATACTGTGTCACCAACAAAATCAGAGAGGTCTCATCTAAAATTATACATCTGATTTATCCTGAAAACCAGATTTAGAGATGATATCGATGGGAAAGATGTGTTTCGTAGTTATGAATTGAAACTATTTGCCATTTATTTTATGAATGCCTATGTATACAGTTATTCTGGATAGATCTTAAAGATTTTTTTACGATGTTGACTGGTTCAATCACTTATTTAATAGTAATAATAATAATAATCTTTATTTATATAGTACCTTTCATACAAGAGGGCAATGAGGGCATTATAAGCACTGAAAATAGAATGAACATCAAACAGAACTGGTACATAAAATCCTAGAATTGTAAAACTATAAATCATAAAATAAAGTATGTTTTTAAAGAGTTGCAGCAGCGTGAAGCGTAAAAGGAAAGAGTTTCAGACCTGTATCGGGAAGTTCAGAGCTAGTTAAATGCCAAAGTGAACAGATAAGTTTTTGGATTTCTTTTAAAAACATTTAGCAAGCTGGCCGCCCAAATATCTATAGGTAGTGTGTTCCATATCTTTGGGGGTGTAATCGACAAAGGCTGCATCCCTGATCTTCTTCCGGCTGTTGCTGGGAACCTCCAATAAACCACCAGCAGATGATCGCAGAGTTTTTGGAAGCAAATAGTGAAAAAGGGAGTTAGCAATAGCTCTGTCCCAGCCCATATAGGGCTTTGTATACAAGGTAGAGGAGCTTAAAATCAATTCTAAATGTAACAGGAAGCCAGTGCAGAGCAGCTCAGACTGGCCTGGTGTGCTCTCTCCTCTTGGTTCTGGTTAATAGCTGAGCTGCAGAGTTTTGAACGAGCTGAAGTCTCTCTGTGGTGTTTTTTAGGAGGCCAGTAAAAAGTGCGTTACAGAAGTTGAGTCGGCTTGAAATAACTTCATTTAGAAATAGTCGTACCTTAACTATGATTCTGAGGTGGAAAAATTATGTTTTCATCACCTTGTTAATGTGGGACTTGAAGCTTAGATCAGAATCAAGAATCACATCAAGACATATATTAATCTCCATTTTTTAACACTATCTTTCTGAGTAAGATTCAGAGTCCTGAGCCCAATCTGACATTACACAAGTGATGTTTCTGGAATGATGTTTCTGGCGTCATGTTGGCTTAAATTTTGGTGACATTCTTATGTAACACAATTGGCAGTGCTGTACGATATATGGACATGGCCTTGATCATTTTTGCTGACATCAGTGAGTCGATAACGTAATTATCGTGACAGGCCTAGTGTACATTTAACAAGGTCACTTAAACCTTGTATTTTTGTGTACTTATTAATTTCAACAGCTAACTAGCTCCACTGCAGACATGGAGGCTGGAGGAGGAGATGACAGTATGGACGTGCAGGGGGCAGCGGCAGCACCAGAGCCGAGCTTTTCTGGATGCCGATGGACTCCTGCAAAGCCGGTGTGGACTTTACTGGAGGAAGCAGCCCAGCTGAAAACAGAAGGAAATGCTTTCTACAGAGAGAAGAACATTCGCTCAGCCATCGGGCGATACCACCGAGCTCTGCTGGTCCTCAGAGGCCTCGACTCTGATGTGATGAAGCCAGTGAAAGGGTTTGGACCTGAGAGACCTGCTCTCACACCTGAACAGGAGGCTGTACTGAGAAACACACAAGTGGACTGCTACAACAACTTAGCTGGTAGATAAAAAATCACAACTATGCAAAGTCATGCAAGATAAATATATCTGTTGAATCTACTACCTAAACTATTTTGAGTATCAGTAAAGTAGTTTCATGCTAGTTTAATCATTTCAATAAGAAAATGTCCAACCAACCACTACTTCTACAATTCAGTGATGCTCCAAAGAGGTGACTTTCCTCAAGAGAGAGCTTTTTCATTAATTGGCTTATGAGGGTAACTGACAGCTGGGTAAAGTACGTACAGTCATATATATGCACAAATATATCTCTTTCAGCCTGTTTGCTGCAGAGACAGAGTGTTGACTATTCTCGTGTGCGGGACTACAGCCTGCGGGTGCTGCAGTGGCGACCAGGTGATGTCAAAGCACTGTACAGGGCAGGAGTAGCTACTCTGGAGATGGGAGATGCAGAGACTGCCAAACAGTACCTTGCTGAGGCCTGCAGAGAGCAGCCCAATGGTAAGAGAAGCACACAGGGGTCATCCACAGAAAGCTTAGTCTATCATCTGTTATGTTGTGCTTTCATAGATCATTTTAGACGGATATTGAAATCAAATGAGTACTTCGTTCCTGTTGGTTCTTATTTGTGAAACTTCCCTCTCTTTGTACAATGCCTACTGTACACTAGAAGACTTTTGAAAGACTTAAGTCTGACACCCTCTCACATATTAAGACAATGTGAGTTTTTAGTCACACACTATAAGGTTTTGGAGAGACTTGGGATCTTGCAGAGTCACTACTTGCGAGACTACACCTAGTTTCCTTTTGAGATTATTTCCCACCCTGCTCCTGGTGGAAAATATCACACCAAACTCCCTTTTAGAAATATGACATATTAACAATTCTCTGTGTGTCTGCAAGAACATACAGTTATGGAAAACAATGTCAAAGGTGACATGTGTCAACAGTATTCTTGTTAATTTGGCATCAATATAATCCATAAACTTAAACTGTATTTCTGTAGAAACTTTGCATTTTGGATTTTGATACCTCAACTCGCATCCAGCCTCCTCTGGGTAGGTGCGGCATATCTAAGTAAAATAAGTGCTGGTTGGTGAATTAGATAAACACCAAATTAATCACCAACTCTTGCTCACTCCACAAGTTTGTCCTCTTTTTTCACAGTACAAGAGAACCAAGACTTTTTCACGTTGTTGCTCCTCCCCTGATTTGCCGCAATGTTTGCTGCTTCCTGTTTGGTGCTGGAGAGAGCACAGCTGTTGGTCGTTGACAGAGTTCCTTTCTCACTGGCCAGAAAACCCACTAACACCCACTAACATCTGGCTTTCGTGTGTAATGGGAAAGACTACAGTCAGCATTCACTCCTAGGCAGATTACTGCAGTAGTAACAGGTATTTATCAGCTGTAGCTCTGATTGGCAGCAAAGGAAATACGACACCAAGGTTGAGGCGCAAATTTTCAGTCCTTTTCCATGATGCAATGATTTGTTGCCACAAATTCCATCCATCTCAGTCCAAGCAATGCTCAAACATGAATGAGTGAGAAAGAGAGGAAATAACCACTGTTAACATCTTCAATGGCCTCCATGCTGCTTTCTAATGTTTACCAACCTGTTTCCAGTGCATTCATGACACACAAGTAAAAAAAAACAAAAAAAACATAGCATACTTGTGTACTGGCAGTGGGACAGGAGTCTATCGTCTGTTTTAAGAGGGTTTTCTATGTTTAAAAAACATGCATATACCCGCTAATATTGGTGGGAAAAAGAGTGTAAGTAACATGCAGGAAAGGCAGTCTTATTGGCATCATTAAGGCTGAGTCAGAGGGCGCCCCAAAGACACAACTTTAAATGCATCCTGTGTCTAAGGTCTTTAAGATAAAATATTTGATGCTCTGTAAAAAGACCAGATTGCAATCTGTGTTTCTATTTCATTGACTGATTTACCCATTACTTCATTACTTTCTGTTCATTTTTAAAAGACCAACAGTGTGACTTTTTGTTTGCACTATGCTGATTTTCACTCAAGGACATTTGGCTCTGTCACAGAGTTGCTGGATAAATCCATACGTGTAATGTCTCTAGGATAATTCAACAGCTTCTCTCCATATTTGAACACCTGTGGGATAAAGGAAAGTATGACTTTCCAAAATTAAACTTCCTCATTTTTCTGTCTCAGATGCCAACGTGAGGAAGCACCTGCAGCGAGCTGAGGAGAAACTCAGTCGGGACTTGCAGAAAGAGCGGGCCATGTACCGAGGCATGTTTTCCCTCAGCCTGAAGAGCGGCTCCGGAGAAGAGATTAACCAAACCAACAGAGCCAGTGAGGGAGTCTGAGCTCGTCGGCTCAACGTGCCAAATGAAGCCTCAAACTGACAGAGACTGTGTTCAAATCAGCTGATCACAAACCAACTGAAGAATGTTCTCACATCTTGAATCATTTTATTTTGTCTCCTTTGGGTGTTTAGGAGGTGAGCATAGGAAGTAAGAATTGTAATTTATCCAGAATACTGGGAAGCGGTCAATAGGGTACTAAAGATGTCGCTGCTGAAAATAGAAACGAGAGGACGGGAAAGTTAGTTTCCTAGCAACATGGAAGCAAAGCTGTAATTCAGTTTGGGTATCTCACAGAAATGCCTCTTAAAGCTAAAGTGACACTCTCCATGCACTACTCAAAGTTCTGGTTATGCCTTCATGATTGCAGTTGTCTGGTCTGTGAATGTTGAGTTCATGAGTTTTCAAGTAAAATATTTTTTTATAAATAACTTCTGAGCTCTGATGTCTCTTTCACAAACTCATTTGATTGTCACAGATACATGTGTATATATAATGTGGGTATTTCAGGCACAGCACAAGTTGAGTCATAGGTTCCTTTTATTAATCATAAGCCATGAGAAGCCACAGTTTGTCTCAAATAACTCATCAATATTTTTTAATCATTCAATATTTATTTGAAAATCCTGAGCACAATATCAAGTTAAAGAGTATTTGCTTGGTTTTGGTCATTATCTGGCCAATGTGATTGTACTTCAGAGGCACTGTCGCCCATAAACAAAGAGGAATATCACATTCTCACAATAGCTATAATCACTGAACAAGTCACAGAGCAGCATGCAGAGGGGGGAGTGTACACATACACATTCATACTCATGGTTACAGGAGGATTCTCCTCAGAGCCAATATCATGAGTTCATATTCAATATCTTTATATTGGGCTGTTCCTCAGCCCAGAATAGTGTTCTGTTTAGATATTAAATCCTTTAAAACGGCATTCACACCATGAAAAACTCCACTGAAACCCACACTACGTTTTTTTTAAAAGGTTTGTAGTTCTTTGCAGCCTCCAAAAGGAATGATTCACCCTTAAATTAAGTTGTCACCCATGTTTCCTTCACTGACATTTCTCCGTGGGTCACGCTGCACCCTTCAGTGCTGTTGCCTGCTATTGTAGGATGCACGATAAGGTTGTCGAAGGTATCGATACATAGAGACTTTTTCAATACATGTTTGAAACAATACCATTTGTTGATTATTATATTTGATAGTAACAAAAGCATCAGAGCTATAAAATTAAAACAGATCTACAATCAGATTTTCAACGCAAGGCTGCACAAATGAAACAACAGGAAAGAAAAGCATCTGGTCCTCTACCTGTGGCTGTCACGGCATTTTCTCCAGCAACTACGCGAACATGTCACGTGTTAAGTTATTTTTTCTGTACCAGCACTGTGTATATTTAATTAATGTATTTTTTGCCATACTATTGAGCATCTTATTTATAATAGTATTGTATTGAAGTTTAAATTCTGTATCATGACAACCTCCGTGTACAGTTTGCAAGAAAACATTGTCAGTGAGGAATGACTTTGGGAGACAGTGAGACCAATTGGCTGCAAAGCACTGTGATTATACTGCAGAACCTGTTTGGGAGAATTCTGACATTTTGCAGTTTTTTGGGGAGGCTATAAAAAGTGTCTATGTCTTTAAAAATTTACAAAAACATTACTAAGATGAATGACGTGAGCCAAGAGCAAAATTAATAGCAGGTTTTACAGACTATGTGCCTGAGAGGAGCTTCCATCGTATTAGTAGTGGATGAAAGAACTGGCAGATATCTTATGGCCAGTATTATTAAACCAGTGTATCTGTCTGATCAATCAGAAGCTTTAAAGGAATACTTCACTTCCCCAAATGTCTATTTGTGTATCAAGTACTCACCCTGTGTTACGTTGAATACGTGAAGAAAACTTTGCCGCTGGTGAACGAAGAATCCAAAAAAGGAGAAAATTCTTGATGAATTAAAGTTATAGGGGTCCATGTTTAACAACCGCAAAACATATATATAAAAACATCTGTTAATAAACTCTGACACAACTCGTGGACTATAATCCAAGTCTCATTTATCCAGTCGTATGCTCAGGACCTCCAAACAATGGGTAACTTGAGTGATAGTGAAATGTATCAGTGCTCTCTTTAAAGCCAGACTCCATTGACAAAAACAGTAATTTTAAAAGAAGGAAACAAGTTTCTGGCTCCATGTGCATTTCTCTTTTATTCAGATAACATTTGGGCCCTCAGTCTTCTCCAAAATCAGCAGTCATACTGAGGCACACTGATCTGAATAGGACACACCCTCGTCACACAGCTGAAAGTGATTAGATAATCTTGCTGCACCTTTAGTGTGAGCAAAAAAACAATCGGGAGGCCTCTAAGAGGCCGTTTACACATTGCCGGCTATTTTCATAAACGGACATTTCACCGTCTCCGTTTTCAAAAAGATCTTCGTTTACACTTACCCGTGTATATAGTATACACAAGAGCATGCCAAACCTGTAGGTGGCAGTGTAACAAGAAGCTCAAGCCTTCCATGTATCCATTGTCACCATAGCAACATAGGTCGCACTTTTGACACAGGCGCAAGTTCCGGCGCATACTGTGACGTCGGCTGCCTATAACTCCGTTTATCTCCGTTTATCTCAGTTTACATGCAAACGCGCAACCGGAGTTTTCCAAAATCTCCACTCTGGCCGGAGTTTTTAGAAAGACTCGTTTTCAGAGGAGAAATCTCCGTTTGCGTGTAAACTAAGGGCACAAACGAAGGAAGATGTCTCCGTTTATCAAAATCACCGTGTACGTGTAAACGGCCTCTCACAAACTGCCACAGGAGCTGCTGGTCTACTGTCGCCTTAAATGGTAGTTTAAGAAAAAAAACCACCAAAGTCACAAAATAACACAAACTAACTGATCGAGGCAGCAGCTCCTGTGTTTAGTGAGGTAAAATCACTGTTTTTGTCAATGGAGTCTGGCTTTGTAGAGTACAGACATGTTTCACTCTCAGTTCAGTTCCCCATCAGGAAGGGCTGTCTGTTTAGAGAGTACTGAGCACACGACTGGATAAATGACACTTGGATTATACTGCACAACGTGTGTGACAGTTTATAAATAGATGTTTTGATATAAGGTGTGTTTCCATCCGCCTCTTTTTATGCGCATTTTAAATTTGCAACATGAGTGGAAACAGCAAATATTTAAAAAATCTCACAAAAAGCTTGGACGAGGTGAAAAGTTTGTGTATCGATAAAAGGAAAAGGCAACTAAGTGCAGTGGCAACAGACCAAGTGAATAAATGATGATGCACAATCATGACGTACTATCATGGCATAGGCCACTGCAAGCTGTCCTTGTTATTTCTGGAGGCTTTTAACACCCTTATGTACTCAGGACAGTTACCAGAACTCTTCCAGGAGCACATAGCTGTACTATGAGCTGTTCAAAACTCTATTTTCATTGTCCAATGTGCTCTCCTTTATTATATATACAGTATATCAACTGTTTTCTTTCGTCTTAAGTTGGACTGGCACTCTTCTTCTGCAGTGGTATTATGGCACCTGATCAGACAATTAGTGCCACCTTCTGCTAACCTCAACGAACCAGCTTCCAGTATTTAGTAGTGGATAGAAAAACTGCAAAAATTCGCATTTTGTTTTGCCGATTTTTTAAAAAATCGGGTTAAAGTTTGATGGAAACCCATCTATAGTTGTGCTGTTGTTAAATGTTTTTGGATTCTTTATTCACTGTAGGCATGTGAAAAGAAAAGCTTCACAAATTTAGTGTAACACTGGGTGAGGAATTGATACATACATGGTCATTTGGGGGAGGAAGTATTGCATTAAAATGATGGCACTTCCCTTTACATGAAATATAATACCAACCGTCACTGGTGTTTTGAACGTAACACATGGAAGATGCATTTATTTATTGTACAAGCTTCACTTCTTGGATGGCTTCCGTTTGAGACTCAGGGACCTCATGGAGCCAAAAACTCTCCTCCCCAAGTCCCTCAGTGATCGAGAGCGCTGGAGGGGTGCCCGCGGAGGAGGGGATGGAGAGAAGGAAGGGGAGGAGAGAGGGGAGAGGGAGTGGCAGCTGCCCTCC
The DNA here is from genome assembly GCF_006386435.1 of Epinephelus moara. NCBI lineage: Eukaryota > Metazoa > Chordata > Actinopteri > Perciformes > Serranidae > Epinephelus > Epinephelus moara. The sequence goes on from NC_065509.1 coordinate 25,839,154, forward strand.
AGGCTCTGAGAGCGAGAGAGGTTAAAGAGGCTGGCGGTGGAGGACAGGCGTTTGTCTTCCTCCTTTGCTCTCAGCAGTCTGAGGCCTTCGTCTTTGCTGAGGCCACCTTGCCCCACATCTAACGAGGAGACCCAGTGTGCCCGCCTTGTGGGCTCCTCGCCGTGGTTACGAGGCACCAGCAGGCCTTGAGACTCGCTCCTGAACAAAGCCCTTCTGGAAAGCCTGAGGCTCGTACTTCGTCTCTCTCCGTCTTCCTTCCCTCTCTTCTTTGAGAAGATGGGGGAGTTCTCTACTTTCGGCCTCTTGTCGTTACTGCTGGTTGAAGCCTTCATCCTTCGATGCTCTCTCCTCCAGCTCCCAACACTGTTCCTCCTCCATCCGTAGCCATACTCCGCTCTGTCCATCTCCTCCCTTTCGCTTTCGGACTCTTTGCTCCAAAGGCGTCCCTCAAAGCCCCTCCAGAGCTTGTTGGAGTTCTTCTTGGGCATATGGGCTGCTGACTGCTCCCTCTCCTGCTCCTCAGCCCAGACGGAGCTATAGTCCTCTCTCTTGGCATAGCTGCTAACTGTGGCTGCCCGGATCAACTTGTGGGAGGCGTGCTTTCCTCTATAAAGCCCCTCCCCCTCTGCCCTCTTCCAACCACCGCTACCCCCACTTCCTCCCCCACTCTGCCGAAGTGATCCACCCCTGTGTTGGATGCCGCCGTGCTCCAAAGGAGAGCTCCTTGTATTGGTGCGAGGCAGGGAGCACTGGAAGGGCGCATCCCGTCGGAAAACAGTAAGCGGTGTGGCACCCAGAGGAGATGGCTGGAGAGGTCGGGGAGGGGAGCGACCCCTGGCAGTTGGGCGGGAGGCAGGGGAGGAGGCTGTAGAAGAGGGTAGATCGGATGGGGAAGGGGTCTGCTGGTAATGGCAGTGTGAGGAGTAGTGAGAAGGGGCAATATGGATGGACTGATAAGGGTGTATGGGGCTGCTGGAGTGTGAGAGAGGAGGGGTGAGGCTGGACTGAGACTGGGGTGAATGGGTGACGCTAAGAGACAGCTGTATTGGTCTCTGGGGATTCAGGTCGGTCAGTCTAGTATAGTCATGCGACTGATCTATCTGGGGTGTCAGGTGGGTTTTACTGTGACCCCTCACCTCGCCTGCAGTATCTGTTTGGAAGCAGTCAATATCCAGCTCCACACCTTGTTCCATCAGTCCCACCACAACAGCCCGAGAGAGGCCGGAAAGGCGGGAGATCTCCCCCACCATGGGGGAATCTTCGCTTAGCTTGGGACTGGAGCTGGACTCTTGGATCAAGCTACTGCGCTGAGACCCAGGAGCCGATCCAGAATTTGTACCAAACGCTGACGGTCCAGTCTCAGGTGGAGCACCACTGCTCCAGTCTAATGAACGACAGAAGTTAGAGGACCCGAATCCAGGACTGGGTCCAGACGCTGAAGTGACCTCCAGGGAGCTGCGGTGGCTCAGGCTGCTTGGACATGTTGAAATGCGAGGGCGAGCCCTAAGTGCTGGGGTGGGTGTAGTGGTGGAGAGTGATGTAGCAGAAGCAGTGGAAGCTGAAGTGAAGTCGCTCCTCAGAGCTCCACAGCTGCCATTTTTGGGATTGTCCGCCAGTCCCTGGCTAGAATTCAAACCTGGAGTCAGGTTCAAGTTGAGGTTGAGATGCAGGTTTATGTTCAAGTCCTCTCCGGTTGCTGAAGGAAGGTTACCCAGGTTGATTGAATTCCTAGTGGCTTTTTTCCCGGTGGTGCTGAGGCTGATTCTGGCAGAGTTTCCCAGCAGTGACTTACAGGGAGTGATGCTGCCCCCCGGCAGGGTGGAGGGTGTACTGCGGCTCTCGAAGGCAGAAAGGGACTGGGTGGAACCATGGCTTTTGCCAGGGGTACAAAGGCCTCTGTGCCTGACTTGACCAGGGGTGGCAGCTGAAGGGAGATCGGAGATGGAGGAGTTTACCCGACTGTGGTACTGGCGAGCCAGTCGAGAGATGTACTGCTCCAGCTGGGTGAGAGAAGCTTGGGCAGGGGGCTGGTGAGGGTGGAGAGGCAGAGCTGGATCAGTGTTGGATTCTTGTGGTTCATCTAGTTGGAGACCGTCAGGGCTCGGAGACGCTGATTGCTCCTGGCTCTGGGAGGTAAAGAGGGGGCTCTGGAGGGCGACAGCATGCAGGGGGCTGGGGAAGGGGTACACCTCTTTGGTCCGACGGGACACCAGGTCCGTACAGTAGCGAGGGTCCAGCTGGGGGTTTTGAGGGAGGGTGGAGGTGGAAGTGGAGGAAGAGGGGGTGGCGTCGAGAAGCTGGAGGAGGGAAGCAATCAGGGAGTCACCAAGTCCTGAGCAGAGGTCTGTCAGGAAGCTCAGACCAGTCGCTTCGATGTCACTTTGGACTGTAAGAGACGAGAGAGGAAGAACTTCAGACAAAACATGTTTAATTATTATAGATCATCATTCCTTAAATATTTATATATTAATCTTTTTATAGCCAGAGCACTACTATGAACCATCTTCAGTTGACCTTTTTGAACCAGCTTCAGCCAACTACTGCAAATTAATAATGACACGGATGGACTAACAAGACATGGCTCTGTTGTCTGCACCAGCTCACCTGAAGCTGGTGTCTCTTCTGTTGGTTCAGCGTCTTCCTGGCTGCTCTGCAGTGCAGGCTGCTGCTGCTGCTGCTGCTGCTGCTGCTGCACTGCAGCCTCTGACCACAGGATGTCAGTGTTGTCAGTCGACAGAGGAAGCTGCTCCCACAGCTTCAGAGGTCTGGCCAGTGGCGCCGATCCTCCCTGAGCAGCATCACTGGACACAGAGTAGCAGGAGTCCGACAGAGAGCTCCCGCTCACTGAATAGAAACCTTAACAAGAGTGAGGAGAAGAAGTTCAGTCTTGTGCTGACATTTAGGAAACAATATCCAACAATTAATTTGATTTGATGATGGCACCTAGAGTTATTTGCCCTCTCTGGTTGTGATGTAATACACTGCCCATTATTAATTCATATTTGGTGCTGTTGCTGCTTTGTTGGTTTTCTTCTTATTCTTTGTTGGTCTGCTCACATGCTTAATTTAAATTTAAATTCTGTTTTAATTCTAAATTTAAACATCTGTAAACATCACCATCTAGTCCAGGGTGTCAAACGTACTGCATGTGGGCCAGACCGGCCTGGAAAAGTGTCCGATCCGGCCCACTGGATGACTTTGCACACCTAGTATTAATGCACTAGTGAAGGCTAAGAGGTGCCAGGTTTCAGGAGGAAGTTAAACAGTGAGTAAATACTTCAGGTGAAATGCTGCTTCAGAGACTATTCATCCTAACCAGAATACAGCTCTCTGAGAAAAGAATAAATATTTATTGTGGGCATATTTAAAGATATTAAACACTGTAAAATATTGTGAATCAGCAGATGTATCAGACTTCAATCTTAAAACAATGTTGGTGAAACCCTTTTGATAAGGCACTGCCAAAATGTCAGATTTGTAAATCTTCTGTACGGCAGGGTATAACTGGTGTGGTGATGTCAGCATTACTACACAGGAGTGGAAATGTATGCACACATGAGTAATAGACTCAATGAATGTGGAAAAACTGAGACATATTGCTGATTTATTTTCTTAAGATATCTCAGGCTGTTCCATCATCTGTCTTGTAAATGGATTAATGTTTTCAGAATGTACTTCTTTACACTAAAAGCACAGGAGACAATCGGAGGTGTTGTAATGCCGTGAAGTAGAATGACTTTGACATATTCTGCCTTTGATCTATTAATTTATTTTATTCCATTTCATTTTATTTCATGAGTGATGTTTTTTGTTTTTTTTTACATGGAATAGTACAGATCTGAATATTTTGAGCTCTGTATCTGAAAATGCAAGCCACACCCTACAGCACTATAAACTGTGGTGAGCTCACAGGGGGATAATGATGGAGTGGGGTTGGTAATGGATGTTTGAGTCTAACTGGTTCAATACATAAAACCTTCTCTGTGATGCTAATTTTTCTTGTACTGTACTGTTGCACTATTGTCTTTACAAAAAACAGAGGTGACAAAAGTACATCCAACAATATCATACATGTTGCTCACTGCTCCTTATATTCTGTGTGGTAGGTATTTCCTGGGAAGGAAATTATGTTTTATGTAGTTTGGATGTACATAAAGAGACACTGGTATTTAAGAGGTCAGTAAAAACTAGCTCAACAAAGACTTCAGCGACAGAAACTCAAACTTCAGCACTTTAAATTCCAGGAGAAAGACGTCACAGTACAGAACTCACTGTTTGACTAACATGAAGGTACTGCAGTGCAAAAACACAACAGCTGTAAACGCTGACTGTAGCTCCAAAAATATCAGAAAAATCTTCACTACAAACTAAGATTTGGGATATAAACCCCTCCATCCCCCTTTTTTATATATATGTATTTTTGTTTTTTCAATTGTGAAGAAGAGAAGAACATGATTAAACCCTGAAGGGTGATTAAATTTTAACAACCTGTTGTCATATATACACGGGCAGCCAGAGCAGTTGGAGGTTTGGCGCCTTGGCGGTGCCCAGGAGGCGAGCTGGCGTCTCTCCAGCTACCAGTCAACACACCATGCTTGGTACTTGAGCCGGCAGCCCTCTGGTTCCCAACCCAAGTCCCTATGGACTGAGCTGCTGCTGCCCTGCTTATTTCTAAGTATCTGCTAACTTTTACTTGATAATACGTTTGTCAAAGTTTCTCATTTTACAAAGAACGTTTTGTTATTTGGGACGAGAGAGATGGTGTTTGTTCTGTTTATTCAAAATGAACGAAAGGCCAATAAACATAACCTAACAAAACACAGTGAAGAAAAAAGAATTTAAGATTTGGAAGAATAAAAAGTTGATCTAACTTCTGTAGGTCTTTAGGTTTGAGTTGAATCACTTGCTAAGTTTTCAGACAGTATAGAACAGTCTACAAGAAGGTGTGTGAGTGCGCAGCAGGGAGAGGAATGTCAGCGCTGGGTGTAGTGACACAGAGACCGCAGTCACAATGAGAGTGGATAAGAGTTTAGCAACAGAGGTTGAAAAGTTGACAGCGAGACAGAAACAAATGAGTCAGAGCCCAGTCCCAAAGCGCAGGTCAACAAAGTAACAAGAGTTCAGTTAATGTTTAATGAGAGTTCTCGTACACAAGGTGAGCTGTAGTGATACCAGAAGGTGACAAACCAGTGTGTTGGTCACTGCTCGGGTCAGTGCTGCGGACCACACACTGAACAGGAGTGTGTAGGTGTGTGTGTGTTTACCTGAACTAGGTCGGGAGTCACTGTCCAGATGGACCATACCACTGGGGTCTGGTGTTGGGGGAGAGAGCAGGTCAGAGGGGGCGTCCCAGGACAGAGTGGACCAGCGTGAGTTACTCCCCCTGCCAGATGAGGAGTGGACCGTCCCGTCCCCTGAATTACTGCCACAGTCCTCTGGGCTGCTCTGACAGGGCAACACCGCAATGTCTGAGGGAGACGGAGCCTGAGAAAAAGAAAACATGTGACATGTTAGGACTGAGCAATACTGACAATCAAATATTACAACATCTTTCACCACAATATCTAAACACTGTGACCATGGTTACGTGTACGTACAGCATGACTCAGAATCAGAATAAGACGTATTAACAAGAAGGTTTTCTCTTACAAGGAATTTTCCTTGGTGATTGGTGCGTAACAATAAACACACAATAACATATCTGGAATAAATAAAAATAAAGGCAAAGCACTTTAACAGTCAAGAGCTTAAACACAGAATCACAATTTATGATAAGAAAAGGCTGCAGAGTTTCACATTTGAAAAGCTGAAATGAGGATTTGGGACATTTTTTGCTTTAAAATGAAATGAAAAGATTTTAATCAAACGGTTCCTGATCATTTTCTGTCTATCGATTAATCTACTAATTGCTGCAAGTAAAAGGGAAGCTCTGCAGCATCAGAACTGCTTCCCCCTCTCATGTCCTGCTTTCTTCAGCGACGACAATTATTTCTTGAACACTGAATCAGTGTTTCAACAGCTCGGCCTCGACACCCATTCTGAATGACAGAAGAGTTGCAGAAAAGTGTGAAAAGACTAAAAATGACAAACAAGTTTTCTTCTAGTTTATCCAACATGCAGAATATTTAATGTGGAAATTAAAGCTGGTTCTATTTATAAAACCAGACTGCAACCCCAAAACTGAATTATTTATGATATTTATACATATTTATGCAAATTAAATGAGTTGTCTTTCCACAAACAGTATTGAGGAAGCATTGTTTTCATGTGCTGGTACCTCTCACCTCTTATTGCATATCATCTTAAGCATTATGAGGTGGATCAAGGGTGCTCTGACTATAGAAACTACAGGGGTCACAAGACAAAAAAGTCAGGAACCATTGATTTAATGTTTAACAAATTATTATATTTTATGAATGTACAGTATCATGTGGTTTTTTTATGTAAAATCTTAGCTGCTGTCTATAGTTGATAGATAACAGCAGTGAAAAGGAGTGAAAAGTGCAGTATTTCCCACTGAATTGTAGTGAAGTAGAAAATACCTAAAAACTGAACTTAAAGGGACAGTTCACCCCAAAATCAATAATACATACATTTTGTTCACCACATGTGGTGCTATGTATCAGTCTCAATTGTTTTGTTGAGTTGCAGAGTGTTGGAGATATCGGCCGTAGAGATGCCTGCCTTCTCTCTAATATAATGGAACTAGATGACACTTGGCTTGTGGTGCTCAAAGTGCCAAAAAATGTACGTTTCAAAAACTCAACAGCAATGTCTCTTTCCAGAAATCATGACCTGCTTACTCAAGATAATCCACAGACCTTGTTGTGAGCAGTTTCATGTAGGAACTATTTTCTTTCCACCAAACTACACCCACCAAATGTATCACTGTGCAGAAGGAAGTGTGCATCTACTGCTAGCTCACCTGAGCTCAGCCGAGGAGGATGACATTTGTCAGTCCCATCAGGATTTCGCAGGCTTTTTTGGGGGATTGTTGCGGCCTAAAATGCCTCATTTCATGGCAGCTTTTCTAAACCAAAAAAGTGATGCATGTTCCTATGTTTTTGTTGTTTTTGCAATAAAATTGTGGGAACAAGTGAAAACTGAAAAGGTAGTTCTGGTATTTGGGTGTAATTCATTTAAAATTGAAGGAAACATGTTTCAGTAAGAATAAAACCCCAGTGTTCTGAGTTTCTTATTTATACTACACTAATGGTACCACTATCCATGTTTATCTAATCTAACTCTGATTCTTTAAGCACATGTAGTAGATTTGGACGCAACAGCCTTTGTCATGGTGATTTGTCTTGTTGTTGTTAATGTGTTTCATTCTCCGGCTGTGTTTTGAGTCAATGTTAGGAAAGAGTTCGTCAGTCGATGTTTCTGTTCCACCACAACATTGCACACAGTGCAAAACAGTTATTTTTGTTGTTAAATGATAGACGTTATGTTTCATATGTCTGCGTCTTCACAGTGCAGAGAGTTTGGTGACGTTATGTGGGGGAGTGCTATGACTGGTGAAACTTACAGGAAACTACAATGACCGGTCAAATTTGCAGAAAATTGTGGTGATTGGACAAAACTGCAGGTCGCACAGAATCCAAGAAGATTGGTTGAATTTGTTTTAATTGTTCTGATCCTGGAGGAGCTGATTAATGTTCACATCTCACGCTGTCACAAGCAAGAGTCTCTCACCCATGAGTAGATGTACACTTCCTTCTGCACAGTGATGCAGTTGGTAGGTGTAGTTCAGCAGAGAGAAAATAGTTCCTACATGAAACTGCTCACAACAAGGTCTGTGGATTATCTTGAGCAACCGGGTCATGATTTCTGAAAAGAGACATTGCTGTTGAGTGTTTTTAAATATAGAATTTGACACTTTTATTTGTTCTATTATATTGGAGAGAAGGCAGACATCTCTACAACCGATATCTCCAATACTCTGCAACTCACACCAAAACTACCTAGACTGATAAATAGGACTACAGGTTAGAGGAAACATTTGTATTTTTGATTCTCAGGTGAACTGTCCCTTTAAGTACAGTGTCTGAGTAAATGTACCAAGTTACTTTTCACCACTCTCAATAAGGCCACTGCTTCAACCACACAACTGCCTGGCACTGCAGGTCTTTGTCAGACTAGAGACATGGATAGACCCGTGTGAAAGACATGTAGGGATTCACATCCACGATATCATTTACCAGACACGCTCCGGTGACGTCACACCGCTTACCGGAACAGCCAGGAATGAGGCCACACACACACACACACACACACACACACACAAAGCAACAACAGCAACAACAACAATCACCCTGTCAAGAAAAGCAAAGAGCCTCCATTTCCTAGATTAGTGAGCACTTGGTGGAGTAACCCCCTCCTCCTCCAATTATCCTCCAAATCTTTTACCCCTGCAGGACAGCAGCCAAGAGGAGCTCTTGCATTAGCCTGATCGAGCCCAGACAACAGGAACACTGTGAGTGGCACTGATCAATCCTCCAGTTACTGAGGAAACAATACAGGTAGTGACTCACTGCTGGGGCGACAGGAGGGAGAGAGCGAGGGGGGGGCGCAGAAAATAATGGGAGAAGACAGATGACGTAACAAAGAGCAGCCAGAGTGGCAGAAGGGAAGGGGGGAGGAGGAAAAGGGAAGGGGAGGAAAAGAAGTGGGAGAAGGAGTTACAGACTTTGACCTGTCTTGGGCTTATCTCCCCTCCTCCTGTGTGAGATTAGGAGCTTTAACTCACTCCTGTCCCCTGTTTTTTTTTTTTCATTTCCAGTGAATCTAAAATGAGTCGAAGCTGAGTGGGTGACCAATAAAAAAAAAAATGAGTGAAAGGGACCAAAAAAAGAGACAGAGACAGAGGAAGAGTGAGTCACTGAGTGAGTGAAGGCGGTGTAGGGAGGGTGAGGTGGGGAGGGGGGGCTGAGTGGTTGCCGGGTGAGAGAGAAGGGCATCTTGAAGGACCCCCACCTCCCCCACACTCCCCTTGACAAATAATCCCCCCTCCCCACCCGCCCCCACCCACTTCTGTAATATCCTTCGAGCCAGCCGCCCCGTGCTCACCATAGCTACAGCTGCTCGCTCTCTAACTCTCACTCGCTTCTCCTCCCACACAGAACCACAACAGCACAACAGGCCCGGCGAAAGATTTAACTCATCCTCAGCCTGAGCACGCACACAATCCAGCGTTGTTGTGACTCTCGCTCGCATGTATGAACTATTCTCTGTTGTGCCGCACAATCCCACTCACTGCAAATTCTCCTCACTGCCATGATGGAGCTTTCTGCACTTGTAAAGGCCTCAACTTAAGTTTCGCCCCTTCCCTTCCCTTCTCTGCTATGTTTAAAACGTCTCTTGAATGTGTGTAGAAATCTCCTCCATATCATCCCCCAACAATATAATGCACTGCACATTACAGGATATAATGTTACACAGAGACCAGTGCATGATCAAATCATAGGAGGCTGACAGACATGTGGGTGGGGGTCTGCTCAGAGCTGTGTAACGTGATATTCCTGCATGTGAGGGAGCAGCACAGCCCCCCTGAAACAATATGAAGCACATGTACAGGTCAGCTGGACTGTAATGCCACAGTGATCGCAGCTGCACAAAGCAACACACACCTCTTCTTTAATAAGTGCTTCACTGTGAGACAAATGGCAGCGGTTGCCACGTTGAGGCAGAATAATTTGGTCAAACAGCAGCAAGCGTTTGGTGAGAAGTGCTCGCTTGTTCTACACGGTGCAGTGTTTATTGTTTCATGCATTATTAATGTGCTATTGAAATTTAAAGACAGCCCACGCTGTGCATCTTCATCTCCACCAGCTGAGCGGAGTGAGATGCGCTCCGGCTTTTTTTTTCTGAAACATTCAGGTGAATTTTTCAGTGCACATAAAAGTATCAGCTTTACTTTTTTTTTGTTTCGGTGAGCTTAGAAGGATCCTGAGGCAAGAAGCAAAGAGACAAAAGCTGTCTCACACCACGAGTCAGGGTAATGGCTCTCCATGTAAGATGATGCTTTCCAATACTAAACCTAATTTCAAGACAGGCTGCCTTCAGTCAGAGTGCACACAGCACTGCAGACGGTTCACAGACACATACTTTGTATTATGGCTACAACACATATCTTTAACATCTGATGATTATCTCGATTGACTGATGAGTTATTTGGTCTATAAAACTGAACATAATGTCATCAAGTGCTTTTACTGTCCAACCAAGGCTTTGGTGTGAGTTGCTGAGTGTTGGAGATATCAGCCATAGAGATGTCTGCCTTTTCTTGAATATAATAGCATATAATGAGATGGTGCCAAAGAAATACATTTGAAAAACTCAGCAGCAAAGTCTCTTTCCTAAAATCATGACCTGGGGTCTCATTTATAAAACATGGCGTAGGATCTGTACTAAAAATATATGTACGAACAAAAGCCCAAAAATATTTGACAGTTCCTAGAATCAGGCTTCCACCTAAGCATCTGCATCGCCAATTTTCCATCTCCAAAATGTTCTTGAGCATGGGTCAGAGTTTCTCCCATCATGTTTTTATACATCACAACTTTTGGGAAGTGGCGTACGCCTCTTTCAGGCCTCGTTTTGTGCATATGCAATGTTAATAAATTGAAAAATAATATTGGATTTCATGATCTCCACCATGAGGTTTTGCTTACAATCTCTTTCCAATAAACATATATAAAACCTTAATGTGTAAGACAGTATCAAAAATACTACCTTCAGATGGTGTCAGGTCAGATGGTCCAAAGTATTTTCTTCCTGCCGAACTACACCCACCAACTGTATCACTGTGCAGAAGGAAACGTGCATCTACTCCTAGCCAACCTAGCACCACCGAGACAGCCAACATTACAGATGTTACCGGCTCACCCTTTTTCCCCTTTAAGGACAGTGGCCTTGTGGGTAACCTGTGAGGGTGTGACGTGTACTTTATAGTGTGTGTGGAGGGAAGCAGCTCTCTCTGGGTGTCGTGGTGAAGACAGCAGGCCGCAAAGAGTGATGATAGTCAGCAGAATTAAGTGTCTATATAAGCTAGGGGGTACTGTTCAACCTCATGAGAAGGCAATGTTTGTTGTCTTGTGGTGAAGACTGCAATAAAGCCATCGTTGATGAACAGCACCCGAACGCTTCGCCATCCTTCCTTCTGCAGAGTGGTCCAGACCGCTAGAAGCTAGTTACCAGCTAATAACGAGCCAAGGTAGTTAATGTTAATAAGCCAGAATGTTCCCAACAATGGTTCGGAGCTGGTAAGCTGTCACTGAGAGAGGTAACACAGCTCAGCTGAGGAGGACGCCGTTAGGGTTATGTAACATTCAAGTTTTTACTGGTTCTGGTACTGGTACCCTATGGTACCTTTTTTCTGAACAATACTTTCTCTGTAATAAAAAAAATTTGCAGGGGTGACGTGGTAAACTAAAATGCAAATCTGCTCCTCTGCTCGAATCACACATAGAACTAATCTTGTGTCTGCTTGTGTGTGTGTGTGTACTATACCAAAATAACATAGAATATAGAGTGTACTACGCTATTACTAAAATAATATAGAAAAGAAATCAGAGTAGACACCGCAACAATTGCGGTAGATTGGCACTGCGGTGAGTTTTGGCCTGCTGCTAAGTGGACAGAGTGGCTGCGGCGCTCCTTGACCAGCTCCCTGGCTTTGGGGTGCTTTTTCCCTCCTGTGTAAGGTTGAACCCAGCAGCTCTGCGGTGCTCCATGGCTGGCTTCCAGGCTGTGGGGCAGTACTTTAGCCTCTCATCTAAAACCAGGGCTCTCACCCAAATACACTCTCAGTTACCGACATTAGGCGCAGTGCAATTATAATTCGGTTGGTACCCTTAAAAGTACCAAGTTTGGTACCCATCCCTTGACCCCATTAATGTTTATGTCTCGCATTATCATGAGCATAAGCCTCTTGCCCATGAGTAGATGCACTCTTCCTTCTGCACCGTAATATGGTTGGCGGTTGTAGTTCAGTAGAAAGAAAATAGTTCCTACATGAAACTGCTCACAACAAGGTCTGTGGATTATCTTGAGTAACCAGATCATGATTTCTGGAAGGGGCATTGATGTTGAGTTTTTAAAATGTATTTTTTTGGCACTTTGAGCACCACAAGCTGAGTGCCATCTAGTTCCATTCTATTGGAGAGAAAGCGGACACCTCTACAGCCGATATCTCCAACACTCAGCAACTCACACCTCACACAATCTATAGCACCACAGGTAAGAGAAATAATATGTATGCCTGATGTTGTGGTGAACTGTCCCTTCAAGACAAGAAAAGGCAACTGGGTTTCAGCATTTTTGCTTTAATTTAAACAGATGCCGATTAATTTTCTATCAGTTAATCAAATTATTGCTGCAGCTCCACTGTTTATGTGAACGAACGGAAGCTCTGCAGCTTAAGGACTACTTCCCCCACTCATGTCCTGCTTTATTCAGCGAGGACAATTTTATTTTTGAACACTGAATCAGTGTTTCAACAACTTGGCCTCGACACCCATTCTGAAGGACAGAAGAGTTGCAGCAAAGTGTGAAAAGAAAACGCTACAAAAAGTTCTCCTCTAGTTTACACAACATGCAGAATATTACATTTGGAAATCAAAGCTGGATCTATTCACAAACAGACTGAAACCCCAGAGCTGAATTATTCATGATGCTAAAACATGTTCATGCAAATTAAATGTTTCCGTTCCATAAAAATATTGAAGCAGCATTTGTTTTTGAGGTGTTATTACTTCTTTCAAAAACCTGCGTGTGTAGCAGATGCCATAGCACATCACATGGTCGTAAAGATGTCATTTTGAATTGCATTTTTCCATCACAGATGACACCACACAGCCATAATCCCAACCTGCCAAATAAGGATTTGTACAGTGATAACTCCGGCCCTCTCTGTGCTATTAGAGAGAGAAAAGGTGAATCACATTTCAAGAGTTTAATTCTAAAATGGAAAAAAAAACAAAGCTGGTGTTAAAGTAGAGCGCATTATGTTGTGAGTCATCTAATCCTCGGCTTACAGAATAGTTTTATTTTTAAAAGCGGAACAACCTGCGATTGTCAAAGCCATAAGTAATGAGTTCCAGGTGAAATGAATATAATGTGTTTGGGGATGAGACCTTCACACTAAGCATTATTTCTCCACATACATGGTGGTAAATAAACATCCACCCTCTCTTCCTTTATCTCTGCCCAGCTGCTGCACTGTCTAAATAAAGATGGTCACTTTTACAACAACTATTTGTCTCCATTTATGCAAATGTTGTCTGTGTGTGTGTTGGCGGAGGTCGGCCCGGGCAGAGGGCAGAGAGCCAGCCTGCTCTTCTACACTGGCAGCTCCCTTCAGAGGTGAGAATGAGCAATGCTGCTCGGCCTCTCCGCAGGATCTCTCAGCACCGCGGGGGGAACTACAGAGGAGATGTTGAGAGGTGGGCGGCGAGGAAGGCGGCACATTACGATCTGCACTTCCATGCAGATGCCCTCAGATGGGACTGCCATTTCTGTCCCTGCACTGATAAAAACACATTTTATTATTAGAGTTATCCTCCTCCCTTCAGTGCAGCCTGTAAGGGATATGATTTAATATTATTTTGTCAAATAAATACGCCATTCTGCGAAAGGTGACCTCAGCTGTGGCCTGATTTACACAGAACATGTACTAATGTGCTGCAGGCTGCTGACTAATACGGCTCATTAGTATCAGGCACACATATTCACAGTGTAACAACACTCTGTGCAAAGTGACCAGGATGGAGTGCCTGTTACTTTCTCAGAATAACAATCAAATGTTAATAACTCAGCCGAGGATTTAATATCTGAAAAGCTCCCAACACCAGCAGACGCTGAACACAACACAAACCTGTCATGTCACTGCTTTGTCAGATCTGGAAATGATGTTGAGATAATCCGTGACAGACAGAATAACACGCACATCCCTGTGCTCTCTGTACAATGCAGAGAATTAGGTCCATGGGAAAAAGTGAGTCAGTTGTTTTTTAATGATGTTTTAGTCTTAAAGAGAGGAATTTCACTGCTGGAAAGAGGATTGTGTCATAAAAAGAAGGATATCTGTGTGAAGAAAGGTGTAATTATTGCTGTCAATTGTGCCCTATGGTTTAAAAAATGTGGGGAAAATGTCCATCACAGTTTCCCGGTGCCTAAGGGGACATTTTGACAGATTGCTCGTCTTGTCCAACTAATAGTCCAAAACTAAAACATATTCAGTTTACTTTAAGAAAAAAAAAAGACAGAGAAAAGCTGCAAGTCCTCAAATTAATACGTTGTAACTAGGGACCGTCTGTCAATTTTTGATGTGCAAAACCGCTGTCAATTTCATCCGTTTCTGCATTTTGCAAAATGTATTTTTCAACCTGGACCCTATCTCCAGATGTGTTTGTTTCTAAATGATCAATGAAAATGATCAACTGGTCCAATATTGAGACAAACCGCTGCAGCTGGCAGCAGCGAAACAGGCTGCAACGTAATCCCTACGGGCAACTGTGCACTGTCAATGTACGTCCACTTAAAGTGCTTGTTTTGCCACTGACAGGCTCAGATTGTTACGTTAAGTGTCTGACAACACTGCAGAAAGGACCCTGCAGAGAAATGAAACATTTTCCTTGTGTCAAAGACTGTCTCCCGTTCAATATACTGTATGTTTCCCTGTACCTAAACCTGCACCAAACCCGATCCCTAACCCTGACCACTGAAGGGGGGCACTAAAGGAAAGTACTATTCGACAGGAGAACAGACTTCGATACACCATCTGTGTGTTTTATAATGTGTGTAACCGAGTCTTGCTCAAGGGGAAGTTTTGTCCTGACATCCTGCAGACTCCACATTGCCGAAATATTCAGCCATGACATTGAAAACCTTTTAGATAACACTAAGCTACACTGTCTGTACTCCAACCCAACTAACTCTTTCCAGCACTCCTCTCTCCAAATCTTATTAACATTTCCAGCGCTGTTTTTCATGCAAAAAGCCACCTCTCTTGACATTTCAGAACCAGACTTGTCCTTGAGCAAAACTTCGTCACGATAATAAATTGACCAGTGAAAGGTGAGGAAAAATGTTTAATTTCTGATAGGTTCCTTCCTGCAGTATTGTCAGACAATCTGAGCCTGTCAGTGGCAAAAACAAGCACTGTAATGGACATAAATTGACAGTGCAGAGTTGATTATAGGGATTACATTCATGGATGGTTTACTGAACAGGCCTACCAGACACAGGCCGAGGGGACCCAAAGTGTCGGGGCCTCCTGGTTTTTATCTGCAAAATGTCCCTCTGAAAACATAACAACCAAAATAAGACACAAAATCACCTCAAAGAAACACAAACCCACAAAAAGATGCATAACGACTACAAAGAAATGCCTTTCCCCCTGACATTGCAGCGCACCGTTAAACTATCATGCAGACGTCAAAGGACGCCTTTTTTCATTGGTTTCTGACGCCACAAGTCATTGCCAACTTCGGAGTGAGACTGGGATCATATATCACTGCAACCTTAAGAGACACACACACACAAAAAAGAGGCAAAACCACCACAAAGTCTGTGTGTCTTGCTCCTGTGTAGGAGAGGTGGTGGGGCCTTTTGCATACCTGTGCTCAGGGGCCCATTGTCTCATAATCCGCCCATGGTTACACTGCAGTTTCACAGTCTCTCTCAATACTGGAACAATTTTAAAAACTGTTCTTAGTAACTTAGACACAAAAACAGGTTGAACATCACCTACATATCCCTTTAAGCTGTCAGTCCTCCCACTGACCAGCCAACTACATTTTCAGCTCTTGATTCAGTATTTTCTTGCCAATGCCAATTTTAGAACATTTAACACGTCTCCCATCTCTAACCAAAAAAATCCTGCACTCACAGTCACCTATATCCTCTCCTTTCCAACAGATTTTTGCCTTTTGATAACTGCCCAGGCTCAAATATAGTTCATGCTCACAAACAACAGTCCAAAGCACCTACAGCCTCAGGACGGGACCTGCTCACATCCTGTCCTCCTGTATTACATGTCACATTCCCCTCACTCTCAACACAAAAAGACCTGTGTGTGCATTTCAGGACAGGGCTGGTGAATGGGTTACTTTATATGTGGGTGTGTTTGAAGATCACACATCCATAACCTTTCAGTCACACTCCATTGGAGCATTCAGGGTTTCACAGTGAAGGATCAAACCTGCACTTTTAGCTCAGGTAGACAGGCAGTGATGGAGACTACCTTCATATTGTCATCACATATTGTGATCTGAATGCAAACAGAGTGCCAAAGTGACCTTTACAGCTGATGAGCTTACCGGCAAGAGCCAAAAAAAAAAAAAAAATCTGCAGCAGTGTGTGGTTGCTGGCTCGTGCGTTAATACCTGCACCTGATTTTAGCGCCTGTGTGTATCCCACCACATCCTCCTGTCTAACCTTGAGGCAGGGCACAGAGCCAGCCAGACAGGAGCTGGTCCTGACACCCTGACCTCAATGACATTTGCTCCATGTGACGATCACACAGTGCTGCTGTGGAAAATGCTCGGGCTGCATGCTTGGATGGTCCCTGGCACCACCTCAATCAGTTGGGTGCTCAGCCCTCGGCACAGCCATGCGCCGCCAGGCAGCGATAAAATCTGCCCACTGAGCCGCAGAGGGACTGGCTTGTTGGCAGATCACCATCATCCCCGCATCCATATTTAATAACCTCGTCATGTAGAGCTCGGTGACAGACGCACTGACTGACCTGTTGCCTGCGGGATGTCGCAGAGCCATGCTCCGCTTCCGAGGCGGCGCTCTCCGGGGTCCCGCTCCCTTCCTCCTCCGCCGCCCGCGGCTCCTCAGCGGCTCGGTCCTCCAGAACGGCGTCCACCATCTCCAGGTGTTTGCACCTGAGCAGCTCCAGCTCCATCACCCCGGCGAGGGTCGCTTTGAGGCGCTCTCCGATGCGGACGCGCTCGGTGCCCGACCACAGCGAGTTCACGCAGCCGCGGCGGCCGGCCATCCTCGTCGGGGTGCCGGGCAGGCGGAACCGGGGCGCACCGCTGACCACCGCTCAGTCTCTGCGCAACGGGTGAGAGGAACGACCAGGCTTAAGGTGCAGCTCCAGGTAGAGCAACACAGGTCCGGACGAGCGACAGCAGCATAGTACCCGCTTGAATTAACGCGATAAAGAAAATATAATCACCATCTCTAACGTGCCATGCAGCCACAGCTTCAGGCGGCCCTGCGCACTGGCACTGAATTAATGAGTCCACCGGCACACCGAGGAAACATCAACCAGCCATGTCTCCATTTCCTGTTGACTCGATCCTTTTTCTCTCTTAAATGTCACTTATGAGCTTCCCGGTCCGGTGGAGTTACCATGGTGCTGTGCTCCTGTACGCTGCGTCCCCAATGAGACAATGCAACAGACAGACGGAGGGTGATAACGTTACATGTGGGAGCAGGCAGCGGAGAGGAGGAGCCGCTGCACCAGCGCTGCGCACCCATTGGACGGGGAAGTTTTTCGAATAGACGCATGGAAAAATCCCCCAGACTGTCCAACTTCACTGTGCAGGATGCCAGAGGACAGACACACATTCCTACAGTGTTCCCATGGAGATAGTGAGGTCAAAAGGTGACCTCATCATGATCTGTGGTGTCATCTTGAACAGGAAAGTAGTATAAAATGCAAAACTTCAACCTCTGATAAGGGGATTCACCATTTTCAGGACATTTTGTCACAGTAGGAAAGAAAACAGGTGTGAAAATAATGGTTTTGCGCATGAATATCGTCAGTGGTATCAGTAACACCTGTACTTGTCCTGCTATGACAGGTTAAAATGGCTGCTCCGAAAAAGGCCAGTTGCAACACAAACAATGCGTCAAATGTAGTTTTATTAGATTAGAAAGACTTTATTGTCCATCTCAGGGGGATATTTGTCTTTGGCTTCTCTCAAACACAGCAACAATACAGAAAAACACTTTTGAAAAAGAACAAATATACAGTATACAAGGTGCAATAGTGCAAATAGGCAGGTAGCAGCAACATCCTCCTGAGACCTGAACCTTTGTTTGGTGTGTATTTTTAATTCTTCATAGCTTTTTGGGATCAGTAGGACCCCATACATCTGTTCTCGAGAATACATTTCTCATCAGTATGTGCCACGCACGGCCTGATTCAGTTCAAGGTGGTACACAGACTTCATCTCGCTAAAGTCAAAATCTCACAGATGTACCCCTCAGCTGATGACTCTTGTAATAGACGTAAAAGTTCTCCTGCCACACTAGCTCATACACTCTGGTCTTGCCCAGATCTCTCAGTTTACTGGTTCTCCATTTTTGAAGCCCTTGAAGAATTGATCCAAATCCTCTCACAGCAATTTTTGGTTTTCATTGTGAAGACAGTCATCACAGTCACCCCCCCCGAAATACGTTACAATTTTTGCAGCTAGAAAAGATATAATTTTTTGTATACATGTTTTCTTCAATGTGGAAGCTAAAAAATAAAGTGGGGGAGAAAAAACTCGACATAGTCAACGATTAAAAAGTCCCAATGTCTTCAAATGAGACAATAATGAAGTCCCCGTGTCCTCACACCAGTGCTTCTTAATTAACAGCATCTTATCTCGTTCCTGTTGCTAAAATTGGTCAATTTTGTTGCCATATCAAACTACAAACATTATTAATCATAAATAAATACATCTCAACCATTAAATGTGATCAGGTTTTGGACCTTGTCCATTTTTGTGTTGGGGTCAGCTGCAGTTTGACCTGGCAGAGATGGCTGCCATCTTGTTTTTACATGGATTAGTGTATTGTGGACTTACTACCACTAGATGGCACAAAAAGCATCCACAAACGAGGACAGCAGGTCTAAGTTAAGTAGAATAAAATATAAGGTCAAGTAAACCCAAAATGTGATGTCCTCATATGAGGACACAGGGTCTCAGGAGTATATGTTTTATAAATGATAAAAGAGAGCACATCTTATAAATCAACATATGCAGCTATTCTGTGTGCAGTGCCTGTATGACAAAGGGAATAAAGGACTTCTTATGTTCCCGGTGGTTGTTGCGACACTAAATCAAAGGACATATGATGGCAGCTCAAATTCTGGGTGTAATGGCTGTCAGGTATCTGCAGTTATAGGCTATGTTTCATGTTTTATGAAACGTGTTTTATTTTTTATATTTTACTGTATTATTTGAGTTTACGTTGAGTTCAAATGGTGCATAGTCCTCATTTAAGTTGTACAGACTTGAGCTGCATTTACATTCCTTTAAACACCTCATACAAGTCATACTATTTATGAATATCAAAGTAAAAAAAAGGACGATTATTCAGATTTTATCAGCTAGACCAATTCATGGTGAAGCTGCTGGGGAAAAACATCTAATATGATAATGATTTGTCAGTTATGTGTGTGTATTCTGTGAGTTTGACAGGTGCAGTGCACTTTGCCCTAGTGCCACCTTTCAGCCAGCAGAGGGTGATCTTCATCCACAACCATCTGTTCTACCGGCTGCTGGATCCTGAACTGTAACAGGAAAAAGGCTTTTACATATTTGGGTTAAATTATGTGTACAAACAGTTGTGGGTTTATTTACAGTGGAGAGGACAGCATATGAGAAAAAGCACAATGCTGCATAGTTCAACAGCAGCCTCCAGCACCATCACACAACAAAACTTCTTTTAAATAGTTTAACAAAACTGATGATTGTAACTTCTTTGAAGGTTGGATCCACAGCAGAGTTGTTGTATCAGACTGCTTTAGTTTAGCTACATTTACATTTTAAACTGGCAACTGAGTGTGCAGTGGTAGACAAAGTACTCACATCTTGTAAGCTACTTAAGTAAAAGTAGTAATACCTCCATATAGAAGTACTCTGTTACATGTTGAGGTTTTGTGTTCAAAATTGTACTAATTATGCAGAGAGACCCATTTCAGAATAATAGACAATTCATTATATTATTGATTGTAACTAGTCATGCATTCATGTGTCAATCACTTTAACAGCGTCTTTGAGTGCCATGAAAAGCGCTATATAAGTATAATGTATTATTATTTCATTATCATTAATAACATTGCAGCTAGTAAATATAAAGTTCATTTTTATTTTTTCATACACTACTGGGTAGCTTTTGAATCGACACAGGAGAAAGACACACAGACTTCGGTGGGTTTGCACATCTTTATAGTTGTTATGCATCTTTTTGTTGTTTTGTGTCCATTTGCAGCCATTTTGTATGTCCTTGTGGTTGTTTTATGTCTCCTTAAGATGATTTTGTGTCTTTTTTAAGTCATTCTGTGTCTCCCTGTAGTAATTTTGTGTCTTTTTGAAGTCATTTTGTGTCTGTCTCCCTGTAGTAATTTTGTGTCTCTTTGAGGTTATTTTGTGTCTTTTTGAAGTCATTTTGTGTCTTTTTGAAGTCATTTTGTGTCTCCCTGTAGTAATTTCATGTCCTTTTTTGTAATTTTGTGTCTCTTTGAGGTAATTTTGTGTCTTTTTTTTGTAATTTTGTGTCTCTTTGAGGTAATTTTGTATCTTTTTGAAGTCATTTTGTGTCTCCCTGTAGCTCTTTGAGGTAATTTTGTATCTTTTTGAAGTCATTTTGTGTCTCCCTGTAGTAATTTCATGTCTTTTTGTAGTAATTTTGTGTCTCTTTAAGGTCATTTTGTGTCTTTTTGAAGTCATTTTGTGTCTCCTTGTGGTTGTTTTATGTCTCCTTAAGGTAATTTTGTGCCTTTTTGTAGTAATTTTGTGTCTCTTTAAGGTAATTCTGTGTCTTTTTTAAGTCATTTTGTGTCTCCCTGTAGTAATTTTGTCTTTTTTTTTGTAATTTTGTGTCTCTTTGAGGTAATTTTGTATCTTTTTGAAGTCATTTTGTGTCCCCCTGTAGTAATTTCGTGTCTTTTTGTAGTAATTTTGTGTCTTTTTGAAGTCATTTTGTGTCTCCTTGTGGTTGTTTTATGTCTCCTTAATGTAATTTTGTGTCTTTTTGAAGTCATTTTGTGTGTCCTTGTGGTTGTTTTGTGTCTTTTTGAGGTAATTTTGTGACTCTTTGGGATTGTTTTTGTCTCCTTAAGGTCATTTTGTGTCTTTCTGAAGATGTTTTGTGTCTCTTTGGGGTAATTTTGTAGGTATTTGGGTCTCTTTATGTCATTTTCTATCTTATTGGAATAAATCTGAGTCTTTTTGTGTCACTTTGTAGTAGTTTTGTCTCTCTTTGTGGTTGTTTTGCCAGTTTTTGTAATTACTATGTGTCTCTTTTCAGTGCCTTTACATCTCTTTGGTCTTTTTATGTCTCTTTGTGGTCATTTGGAGTCTCTTTCTGGTCAGTATGTGTTCATTTGAGTGACAATTTGCTGGTGAAGATTAGGGGGGCCTCCTGCCCCCTGGGCTTTTTCCCAGTAGGACCATTGAGTAAACCGTCCATGCCCCTGAGGATCAATAAAGTTTTAACTTAATCTACATTTTGTTGATTATATTTTGTATTATTAATCAGATCTGTACTGATTTTGTAATCTTTCCTGATCATACTCACATACTTTTACGTAAGTAACATTTTAACTGCAGCGGAGTGTTTTCACAGGGTGGTATTGGTGCTTTTACATAAGTAGAGGAGCTGAATACTTCGTCCACCACTGCAGTGTGGAATAATGACTCACATCATCACTCCAGTGAGTGTAACTATTGATTATAATTGTTCTCAAATTTGATGAAACAATAGTGTGACAACTGTAATGTGGCAGTGAGGTCAAAGGTCACGTCTCATGATAAAGGTGGCAGCAGGTGCGTCTGGTGTCCCTGTTTGTCTGAACATCATGTGGTGTTTATGTTCCTCACATGGTGGGCTGCCCTCATTACACTCCTGTCTTCATATTCGTACCCCCCATTATGAATGTGTACGTGACAGCGGCGCCCAATATCACCAGTATGTGTGAGAATGCCCTGTGAGATAACCAGTATGTGTGAATCTGCATCCACACACACTGCCCACCAGGACGAGGAGTGTGTCAGTGTGTGTTGGTGTCACATGTTGACTCCTCCCTGCTCCTGTCTCCTATAAAACACCAGCGGTCGGAGCAGCTCAGTGGGGTTTGCTGATTTCCACCCGAGGGGACTTCACCGTCAGCCCGGGCAAGACCGCCGCACCGCCTCCATCACCGCTGGTCTCTGCACACCGCCCAAAGCTTCAAACTAAACATGGCTCCTTATGAGAAATCAATGGAAATGATGCCCTTTAAGCAAAGGAAATGCCTCGGTAAGTCACATTTTGTTACTTGCATGACATCATAATGTGCTGATGCTGATTTTACAAATTGTATAAAATACTTTACTTCTTTTCAGAAACAAGAAAAGATGAAGTGTGCAGCATTCGGACTAAATTCCCCAACAAACTGCCGGTAAGTTTCCATGCACACAGAAAGCCAGTTTTAAACTTTCTATGGCATGTGAACGCACCACCAGCTGACCCCTGATGAGTGTTTCTGTGTTCAGGTGATTGTTGAGCGTTACATCCGTGAAAAGACTCTCCCCCTGTTGGACAAAACAAAGTTCCTGGTTCCCTTCGAGCTCACCTTGGGTCAGTTCCTCTGCCTGCTCAGGTAAATGATTTGTGACACCGTGTGCTCGTAGAATCAACAGACTTTCTCTCAGCCAGCTTGAGTTTTCTAGCTCTTTCCTTCTCACTCCAACCCTCCCTTATCTCCCCATTCTCCCCCGAAGCTGTCAGCTCTGCTATTGTTCTCTCTCTTCCTCCCTCGTACTCCTTTGTCCTAAAATCATCTGCTGTTTTCCATCCACCTCTCCAACTGTCTTTGTCTTTCTTTCAGGAATAAGATTGCCTTGGAGTCCACCCAGGCTCTGTTCCTCCTGGTGGCAGAGAAGAGCATGTCCTGCATGTCCTCCAGCATGGGGGAGGTTTACTCCCGCCACAGGGACACCGACGGCTTCCTCTACATCACCTACGCCTCCCAGGAGATGTTCGGAGCACCTCGACCAGCAGCCAGGCCGCCCTGCTGAGCCTGAAGCACATGAAATAAACTTTATCATCAGTGGAGACACCACATGACAGAGACTTTTTGTCCAGTTTTTTGAGCCCCAAACTGCATGTCAGCCTACCTCATGAGATTTCCTGGACGTTCAAACCTTGAACCAGACTGGGATGGACAAGACTCACCCCAATGATGCTGTTTTTAAAACAGATTGATTGTTCGATTGGCAAGTTATTGGCTGTTGCTCCAAAATCTTAAAGAAAATGTGATGTTTTTCTGTTTATTTATGTCCTCACTGATCAAAAACGTCCATATCTACCCTTCAGTTACCTCCGAAACATCGAGCTTCAATGCAAACACACTTGTTGTCACACTGCTGTAATGCCAGTTCAGTATGAAACCACAGCAACTCTTCTCCACGCCACACAAACGGGGTCAATGTCTTGCTGGTAATCAGACTCCTTTTTAGCACTTATCTCCCTCGTCCGCCTCTCTTGTCTTTGATTGAGTCTTCATCCTCGTCTTTCCCTAAAAATGTGAATCTGTGCTTCAGGCTCTTGAGGCAGTTATTTAAAAAGAATGGATGTCAATTGATTGTTGCTCTGATTTGTTCTGTATCCAAAAAATAAACTCTTGTCCTTTTAATTTATTGACTCTCTGTGATATTATGTTGCTGCTCGAAAAAGATGAAAATGTCACCTTCTCATGTGACTGCTGCGTTTTTTAATTTGATCTCCAGATGTTTTAGGGTCACTGAATGCAGCTTGAGCAGTTGAGAAGTTTGTCAAACCACAGACAAACTGTTTAATCCTGTATGTTTAGTTAAAACTTCAACATTAGACACTGTTTTTTAATGATCCTTTAGGGGTTTTTGGGCGGTTAAAGCTCCACTGTATTAACCACAGTTGCATCTATGGGTTTGTTACACTTGAAGTGCAATGATTTCACAGTGTACTTTTACTCATATGTACTTGTACTCACACACACAGGTGCCTCATTCCTCACCTGCCTCTGAGAGTTTGCACTCCCTCCACATGACTGTGTTATATAAGCCTGACCCAGTCAACTACCTGCAGGGGTCAGTGTGTCAGGGGGGCTGGGTGGGGTTATTTTTAGACATAGAAGTGTGTGTGAGAGAGAAGGGGGTAAAGAGAAAGAGTCAGGGGGGAGTGACGGGGAAACAGAGGAAGAACAAAGACACAGAAAAACAGGGGAAAAGCTGCTTGCTGTAAACATGTGGAAGAAACGGAGGGAAGAGGGAAAAAGACAGTGACGTCCTAACAGAGGACGACAGGAAAAAGGAAACACTGTATAGGAGAGATATACATGCAGTGGGGGAGTGACACAGCTATCCAAACACACACAGGGACGTACAGTCACTTCACACCACCGTGGGCATTCAAGCAGCTTTCTGTCAATGTATTATCAGAGCGGAACAAGAGGAACCCTGAAGCTGCTGCCAGCTGTAAATTATCTAATGCTGTCAGTAGTAATGCTCGTCACAAACTGAGGCTGCAGCGCTTATTTCCACAAGATCAGACAAAAAGGGGAAAATACAGAAGTCACTGTTTGAAATGATGCAGAGAAAGATGTTGAATTATGATGTAAGTGTAGATCACATAGTCAAGAATCTTGACAAATTGCCACCCCTGCTGGACTGTAAATTGCTTATAATCTCTAAAACACTGTGTTCTTCTTCTTCTGGCTCTCTGCATTGTTTCCCTCCTTATGGATTATTTCATTTTTGTTTGTTTTTCTTTTGTTTGTTTTTTGTTGTTGTTCTTGTTATCTGTAAAGCATCTTTGAGTATCAAGAAAAGTGCCATATATTATTATTATTAGTTTTTAAATTTATTTTATTTTAGTTTCTATTTATATTTTTTAAGTATTTTAATGTATTTTTTATTTGTCGTGTGTGTGTTTGTATATTGACATAGTTGTGTATGTTATGTTTCTTGAAATTCTATTGAAGAAAATATATTTTTGTAAAAAGTAAAACACAATGATTTTGACTACAATTCAATGCATAAGTTTACTTACTGTTTTTCTTTAAGATACCAAACATATATATTGATATTTCAACCAATTGTAAGGTTACATAAACTACAGTAAACTACAGAAATGCTGCAAAGCATATCACATGCAACAGACAGTCAGTGCTTTACAACATTTTGACAGAAACTTAAAGGATTTCTTTTTTTACAAGATCTTTTTTTGGCATTTTCATGCTTTATTGATTGTTAGAAACTAACATGAAAGGGGAGAGAGAGGGGAAGACCCTGGGTCAGACTCAAACCCAGTCCACTGTGGTAAGGTATCGCCCTCCAGGATTTGTTTGTTGGCTCAGGACCGATGCTTTAGTCTGGACCTCTTCTCCGATTTGGGGGAAAGTCTTCTGAATGACTTTATTTCTTTGGATTTTATATAATAATTAATAATATAATGATTTATTATGGATGATTTTTCATCCACTGTGTATCTGTTTTTACACAACTTATTATGAAATATTTATTGCTGTTATTTGATCCATTTTATCCCTCTGTTCATACCTCCTTTATGATTCTTAACCACTCTCTTCATAGAAGTCTGTCCAGCATGTTTTGTAACCTATGCTCTGCAGCAGGGACACTCAGTTTGTTTTGCACAGTGGACAGCTGTGCAAAACAACAGGAGACCAGAGGTGTTTCTATTTGAGGAGCTCAGCCAAGACCTCTGCTGGGGGGGTCTGGGAAACCTACCCTGGCACTTTGTTTCATTGATAAGCCCTATTTTGATGCTTCTTCAAAGTTTTCAAAATACCCCAGTGAGAATCAATTTATTCTGAGAGCCATAAACTGAGCATCACCGATCTATGGTGTAGTCAGGGGCAGTGGTGTAGTGGTGGTTGATGAGGTAGGCGTAAATGGGCAGAATAAGAGGTGGGTATACCCATTATACCTACGTGTACCATCCACTATGACACTGCTCAGGGGCCACCTAGGGAAAAATTAATAAAAAGTAAAGTCACCAGATTCACACAAATAGTTTTTGCAATTTTTTTGTGTGTGTATCAAAATGCTGGATAATTTCACCTCTTGAGGCTTCATGAATCCTTCAAATGAAACAATCCAAGAAGAGAAATCACTCTTTGATTCACACCTGTGACACAAGGGGATCACCAAGTATCACAACAGAGAAAGGTTTGGAAATGCTGTTATAAGTGCTGCTGCTGTTTTGGCGCAGACAGTCCATAACCATACAGTGCATAGTGTTACAACTGGCCTTTACATGAGTCTATCGAAACACAATACCTGCAATAACTGATCAAGACACAAGAGAGCGCCTCTGGACTTCATCAAAGATGAAATCTGCCGCCACTGTGGAGAAAAAAACCCCAGCTGGTGAGCATCATGTGTGTCTGACGCGGACTGATAACCCAGTGAGTCAGTGTGCAGAATTTTAATGAGTCTCCACGCAGGGCTGAGTGTGCTGCTGCTGAGGGAGAGACGCATGACTCTGAGTGCAGCGTGGAGAATCAAATTGTGTTTTACAGAGGACGACTGGTGCTGAAAACAACCAGGTGATGTTGAGACAGAGGCACAGATGTGGGAAAAATGTAAACATACATGTAGTTTAAGATACAGTATGGGAATGTGTTTACATCGTTCTTGGCCTTGCATCAATCACCTGGCTGCTGCAAGGTTCACCATCTAACGTTGAGGTGCATCTGATTTGCATTTCAGTTTCTTGCACCTACATATATTTGAATTATGCAAACAGACGTCAGAGCAGACTTGGACTTGCTCAGGTTATATAATAGTGCAGGTTAACAAGGTGAATGTAGAGTGACGTTAT
Source organism: Epinephelus moara (assembly GCF_006386435.1). Classification (NCBI taxonomy): domain Eukaryota; kingdom Metazoa; phylum Chordata; class Actinopteri; order Perciformes; family Serranidae; genus Epinephelus; species Epinephelus moara. Next base: position 25,865,974 of record NC_065509.1, read on the forward strand.
AAGCAGCCAGCTTCATCTCTATTCAGACTCCAGATGTGACTTTAATAAAGCTACAGCTTCCTGTCTTTCTGTTTATGATTTGTGCTCGTCTGCTTGAGCCTGGAGTGAGTTTCTGGCTCTGTAAATTGTCTCCATGTGTTCTTAAAAAAGCTCCAGAGAAAGTCACAAGTGTCTCCCTCCACTGCTGTTTTCAATTTGCCCTCAGAAATATGCAGAGGGGACTCGTGTCATGGGCAAATGGCCTTATATGTCCCGTGGCAGGGCTGACAGTGACTCTTTGTGTCCTACAGAGGGCGTCACACTTCAATGAAACTATCACAAATGAGGACATTTCAAAATAAAAGGAATAAAAGGGATGATCTCAGCGTGACACAGTCCTTGGCGTGACCCTCACTGACAAACTGTGACTACAAATTAAAGCCACAAAAGCTCTGATTGTCCCAACATTAATTACTGTGTCTTTCCTCTGTGCGTCAAACATGTCACTCTAATTAATGTCATGTATCATCGGAAAAAATCAATAAACATCCACATACCAAATGAGTCAGATGGTACAGTACTCCTTTTTAATTATCTGGCAAAATAATAAAAAGGGAAGCATTTGGAAAGAGTCAAAGTTAACAGTCAGGAAATACAAAAATATAGATAAAACAATTCTAACAGCTGTTTCGATTTATTTCCTCTTTCTCTCTCCAAATGGAAAAAAAACTATATTTCTTTGGATCAACATATAATAATATGGACTGTATACTTAGAAGACATCTTTTACACAGGATGCACAAATCCATGTTCGGCCCCGTCATGCAACCTCCATCTATCCGTCAGTTCATCATACGGTAATGTCCTTTCAGCGGTTTGCAAATCACCCCCCCTCCCTCCCTCCATTTATTTGTAATAGATACCTAAATATTCTCCCCTACTGCACAAAGATGGACCTCCCCTCCCCTCCCTCCCACCTCCCCCCCAACCCCTCCAGTCTCTCTCTGGTGAAAAAGATCACAGCGACACCTCCTCCTGGTGTGCCAGGAAGCCTGGAGACTCACAGCTTGATGGAGGATGACGCTGTTCATGCTTGCAGTCGGACTTTTGTCTGGCCAGTCCTGAAGGTGATGTAAAGCGTTGACATGGCTCGTCTCCTTGCTGCTCCCATTCCTCCTCCTCCTTTAGGCCTCCATGATTGTCCCGCGTTTTGACGGGGGCACAAGGTGATCAGGCAGCGCTGACGGCAGCTCGTGGCCCTCCAGCTTCACCTTGATGAGGTGGTTGGCCAGGGCGAACTCCTCCTCGTCGAGGAGGCCGTCTTTATCCACGTCTGCTAGCTTCCAGATCTTTCCCAGGACTGTGTTGGGCAGCTTGGACTTAAGCATCTCCTTCTTGGCCGCGGCGCCGGACACTTTGCCGTGGATGGGAGAGAGGGTGTAGAAGATCTCATCATATGTAGGCTTGTCGCGACCCACCACCCACTCCAGCTCGTCGATGCCTTCGCTGGCGCCCTCTCCATAGCCGTGACCGAAGGGGCCGCTCATGGTTCCCTCAAAGGCTCCGCCCTTGACGGACTGGCTGGGCATGGCGGCCTCTTCCTGGCGCACCATGGCCATGAGGCGGGCGATGTCGTTGGCGAGCATGTCCTCCACAGCCTCCAGCAGCTTGGGCTTCAGCGATGCGAACTTAGAGAAGTCCTGACCATTCAGCTGCTCCTGAAAGTGGAGAGAAAACAGGAATTGGTGATAGAAATAGATCAGTCAATGGCTACCGATGGGTGTAGCGTACAAGAAGCAGGATTTCCTGACAAACCAGGAAAAATAAATCTCATCCCCATCCTGGCCCATCCTGGAGGGCAAGGGCAGGAAAGAAGGGCAGAGATGTGAAGAGACTAAAGGTCAGAAGGTCATACTACTCTGAACCCGTATCTAACAGTTTATATAACACCCCAAAATAGAGTTAAAGCTGTTATTTCATCAAGTATCTAACACTCAAAGTCTGCTGTGTATGTGGCTCCATTTATCACTCAATTTATCTTTTTTTTTTTTTTTTAATTTATCTCTACCTGCATCCTGGCCATGTTGGGGAAGTCGCCAGGAGAGATCTGTTGCTCCTTCTCGATCCTGTGATAGATCTCTCCCAGGTTGGCTATCAGCTCCTTCTTCTTGGAATCCTTTCCAAACATACTCGGCATTTCCTTCTTTAGAGAGCTGATGATGTAGGCCTGCACCTGGACACCATAAAGGAAACAGGACAGACGTATTATGAGTGATTACTGAACTGGGCTTCTGTGGAAACTACTTCATGAACTGACTGAATAAACTGAGTTTGGTGTTCGAAGGCACATATCCTCTATGGATTGGAGTCTGGAGTAAAATACCGAAGGAGAGACCTGACTAGAGTCCCCCAGAAACAGTTCACATGTCATAATCATCTGAATCAGGGGCTTTCTGATGCTACCAAAAATAAGTTTAAGTATCCCTCCAGTCAAAAAATGTATCTTGCTTATTGTTACTTTACTTGGATGCTGAAGCTTCACTCTATTGTTATGCTGTCAAAGATAACGGTTCTGAATATTTTTACGGTTTTAATACTCATCTTCCGCAGTATCGATACACTCGCTCTTGTTCGCTCTCTCATGTGACACAAACCGCTGCAGTTCCACATAGCACTTATATCTAAAACTAAAACAAGGTGTGAACAAAACATTTTAAATAACTGAAACTGAAAAAAAAAAAAACCTAGACCTTAGAAAAAAACAAAAACTAAGTGAAATGATATTGTGTACCCACAAAACTAAATAAAATAAAAAAGTATACAGGAAAAATCTGAAGTTTTAGTCTTTGTCAATTTGGTAAAATCTGTCATCACAACAAGCACATGGAGGCATTGGTGTGTATGTTTGGGATGACTGGGAGTCAACTGCCCTCATAAATTGTTGTGTTTGTATTGTCAATACCTAATTTGAACTTTAAAAATCTTCCCTCTGAAAAATACCCTCCATATTACGGTAAGCTAATACTGAAACTTAATCAAAACTAAACTAAAACTAAACATTTTTAAACAATAAACACTTAACTAAATGAGCAAACCCACTCTGAAAAACTAACTGAAACTAAACTGAATCAAAAACAAAAATAGAAACTAAATAAAAACGAAAAACTCATGAAAAATGCAAAACAATAACTCTGCCTCTCACTCACTCACAGTGAGGTTTTGTTTGGTACTGAATATCAGTATTTTCAAGGCCCTGTATTGAAGTTAGAAACAACATGTGTTCATGGTCCAATATGTCGCTAACACAAGCGTGATGTGGAAACATGAAGCCTCCAGGACACAAACAGTGAGAGCGAGGACCTCTCAGTTAACTGGGAGACATCTTGTGTCCAGCAGTTAAAAAGGAGGGGTTTTCAATGAGGGAGAAGGAGTAGATGCATCACAAGATTGTTTTGTTAATGGAAAAAACACATTGGACATAAGTTATACTTCAAAAAGAGTGTCTTCACACATGCGGCAGGGATTTTTAAAGTTGGGAACTTACGAAATACCCAGAAATAGCCTGGTAGCAGAAATAACAGATCATCCCTCTTCCCTTCTTGTAAGTGTTACGAGGTTATCGGTTCATCACATTTCTCCAATCTTCAGACTTATGATTGTGCTCACTTCCACCTTTAGTTATTTAGAATATTAAATACAAACAAAGCTGAAAACAGGACATTTTTTGTGTAATCCCCTTCATGTGGGGCTGAAGGACGGGGTGTAGTGCTGAGAGAATGAGAGTGAAAATAAGATGCATTGATGCAGCTTTTTAATCAGGTGTTTTTTTAGCAACTTACCTTTGTGGTTTTAAGTGGAATCCTTCAAAAAATACATAATAGATTGCTGAGACATTTGGCTCAGACATTCATGTCCCCCTCAGGATAAATTGCAATGACCTTTCACCTAATGCCTTCATCAGGTCAAAATGTTTATTTGTCCAATACTTCAAAAACCAAATACTTGCAAAACAGATAACATTCCCATCAGAGTTTTACTTTGTGTTTAATGCTAATTAGCACATGTGAGCATGCTAAGACTCTAAAGTAAGATGGTTAACATTATATCTGTGAAAATAAGCATGTTAGCATTGTCACTGTTAGCATTAAGCTCAAAGCACCACCGTGGCTCACAGAGCTGCTAGCTTGCCTGTAGACTCTCAGTCTTATTAATGCCTACCTTGGCAAGGCGCGCTCGTTTGATGAGGTCATTGAGTTTGCGTAGAGCTGCGTTACGTGGCAACGACTGGATGTCTAAGAACAGGTCCTGCTCCTCGGCCTCGAACAACTTCCTGTTGTCTGGCACCAATAGGGGCTGGGCCCAGAACGACCCGATGTACACGCGTACCACCTGGAATAAAGTTTGCACAAGTTAACCTCCTTTAATCATCGCTGTTCATCAGGTTACACTTTACTGCCCACACCCACACCAGAGGAAATTCTTTCACAAGTCAAATGACAAGAATGTTTAAACAGATACAAAAATACATTTTCATACTTAAAATAGACAAACAGGATGTGTGACAACGCTGTGAGGTTGACAGTGAAGCAACAACATAAATTTAAAATGTGTTCGTTGCTTCACATTCTGTAGAGAAGCTTCACAATACAATGCACTTTCAAAGTCAATGAATAATTTTCTGCATGATCCAAAGGTTTCTCTTGGATCGGTTTATGAATATTGCAGATCAAACATTAACCAAACAGTCAGGGGAAAATCATAAGACAAGCCGGGTCACACGATATCAGGTAGCACAAGTTTTTTCCACTGTCTTTTGTTACAAGACAAACTGAGAACATTAGAAAGAATAATCTTAAAATCTGTCACTATTCAATGACGGCATCCTGGGAAAAGTCATCTGACTTCTGTTCAGGCTCACCTACAAGCCACATTTTCCTAAAACATTAAGGTTTCAGTCCATGATCTGACTAAGATTGAAACGTTGTCCATTTAGTTAACATTGTGGATCCCACAGAGGCACAAATGTGAGGCGCAAATGGTTTTTACCTCAGGCGTGTTAATGATTTTTCCCAAAGACCACATCAGCGCTCCGTAGACCCTCATCAGCTGCTGGGTGCTGATCTGGTCCGCCTTGTTCAGCACCACGCGCATTTTGTCCTCGTGGTTCTTCAGAGCTCGGATCACCTCTGAGAACTCGTCTGAGATGTCCAGCTTGTGGGCGTCGAACAGGAGGATAATGCGGTCCACGCGCTCTGCAAACCACTCCAGCACGGCAGCGAAGTCATAACCTGCAGAGAGAGAAAAGGGAAAGAGGTTGTGTTTTTAAAAATGGGAACAGCACAGACACTGCTGTGCCCTAATGACCTGCACCACATCTCTGTTACTGGCTTTGTTTACAGTTGAATCACTGCATTTTTCCCCCTCTCTGAGCTGAATGACTGTCTGACATCAGGTCAGAATAACATATGAGCTTGTATGTATTTAGGCTGGAAACAACTACCTGACATTAGCTTTACAAAATAATATTAATGAAAAACTTGCTTTACATGACTGAACCAGGATCAAAACATTTTAGGATTCACGCAAATAAAATTCAGCAAATTAAAGGTCCAGTGTGTAGGATTAAGTAGCATCTTCTCCCGTGTGCCAAGCCTGTAGGAGAATTACGGTGGCAGACACGAAAACATAAATGGCCCTATCAAGAGACAATGTTGGTTTTGGTCATGGTGGACCCCGTGGTAGAGAAGCCGCTCTGTATGCAGAAAAAAATCAGGTATTTTCAGGTGAGTACAAACTAATAAAAACATAATTAAGAATATTATACACCAGTACTGCCAATAGATGCCCCTAAATTCTACACACTGGACATTTAAGTAATGAGGAAAGTAAATGAATTTAAGAAATAAGAATAAAAAATAAGGATAAATACTAAGAATACAACAAACAAGCTATGTTGGGAATAAACTGCCTTAAAAGGATGCTGCATTACTGTTACACAATGTGAGTGAGGGCAGGGAGTATTCAGATTTAACATGCCCTAACATGTCAACCACTCTGTTTCTTTGTTGTGTGAGTCGGACATTTCTTTTAGTAATAATTCTGCCTTTACTTGTTTTAATGCTGTCTTACCTAACACATGTGACTGCACAGTGTTCACTGATATCTTGGGCCAATACTCCAAAGTACTTGTAAGGATTATTTCTCAATGTAATATCTTTATGTCTTGTTGTTTTGGTAATCAGCTGAGTGAGATTCAATTCAGAATGGAGCCTGTAACAGAGGAACATGCACACTGACGTACCCCACCAGCATGTGCAGTAACTTAAAATTGATTGTCATCGACACTGGACTGGAATAGTAATCAATAGATACACTGATCTTTAAGGTTTGAAAAAATGTGTATTTACACAGGCAGTTTTAGTTTCGTTAGCTCTTAATATCTTTCAAGTGTTTAATTATTTTATTATGCTGTTGTAACTGACATGGCAATGTCATAAAAATGTTTTAATAAAGACGGAAAAAAATGGATTATTTGTATCATTTAGATTTCCCCTTTCTTGTCAGTCTGAAAGCATGTCTCATATTTTGCATTGGTGCTGCTTTTACAAATACTACACCAAGTATGTTAGTGTGGAAAAATACAAGAGTTCAACCTACAAAGAGTTAAATGGCTCTAATCAGTCAATAACTGTATGTGGGCAGGTTTTAATTGTGGGTTCTATGTCCATATTCCAAGTCATGTTGATCCATTGATGTTTAGATAAGAGCTTTCAAGAGGCAGGACTATTTCCCCCCAGGTTACCTATTAACTAGCTTTACTGGGACAGCATGAGACCTGTATAAAGGTTAAGACAGTTTGAACAGTTTCAAGTCCTTTTAGAAAATCTAGTCTATTTACAGCATGCATCAAGAATGAAATGACCTCATATTCCAGCAATGTGCCTGATAAGAAACAAGCTCGATTTTAACGACAGACAGAAAAGGAACCAACAGAGAGCACATTCGAGACAGACAGGAGAACAGATTAAAATTCTACGCAGTGTCACACAGATGACAATTACTCCAAAATGTGTCAAGCCTGAGCTGGAGTACAGAAACTTGCCCTACTACTCACTTCCTTTGGTCATTTGAGAAACAAGAGGACTAATTCAAAATGACTAAGCTTCCCTTTTCCTCAAGGAACTGAGGAGGGAAGAGAGAATTATGGTTTTGATTAACGTCTGTGTGTCATCTGATCAGAGAAGAATGCAGTTGCTCCGAGAGCTCATCTCGGCTGTCGCACAATCAGCGGCAGATCTGCTGCACATGCATTCCAACATAGCTGGCTTTTGTCTGTGTCTGAGCACATGTATACAAAAGAGAGATACAGAGAGATACAGAGAGATACAGAGAGATACAGTAGATGGACAGAATCCGACTGTCATATATAGATAAAACAAGAACAGAGAGCGAGAGGATGACGGGGGTTGAGTAAAAGTGAAAGAACAAAAACAAACACCAACACAGGACAACACCTTAGACAAACAGGAGTTTCAGCCTGTTTGTGTGCATGACAAAATGTGAAAGTAGAGGGGGATAAAGGGGGAATACTTAAAGTCCAAGATCCCTGTGGGAGCCAGCTGAGTTGTTCTCTCTCAAGTCTGTTTTAAACACACGTCAGGGAATCAGACAGAGAGACAGCTGCTCGAGCTTAGGCTTACTTATAGCACACAGCATCAACAACTGCTGTGTCTCTACCATGTGCATAGACATGTAGGGATACAGCCGAGGACTCATGATAAATTTGGACAGGCCTCGTAATAATGTGCCAATCATTGACAGACAGCAGAGAAGATGAAATACCAGGCTGTAAAGTTACTTGTCTTGTTGAGAAATCTAAAATCTGGTAATTTTAGAAGACACATTTTCTTTTAAATAATTTACCGTATACACTCATTCACTTCATGGTGAGAGTAAGATGAGAGGATCAGTACCATGTCATCCCATTTAAGCACCGTAAATATGAATCAGTCCCCTGAGAGGTGCACCAAGCATTGTAGCCAATTTTTATAGTGGCCAAACAGTGGAATTACACCCTTTTCTCGATGCCATGTGGCCCGAAAAGACTTTCCCATAGACTTACATTGTGAAACAGATGTCTGGAAATCAATGGATCAGTTTTTTTGAGCGTCACAACCCCCCCGAAATGACTTGTTTCACTGTCAGAATTTGATCCATTCGGTTCGATAACATTTTGAATGTCTAGAAGAGCTGCATGATTGAATCATTTTATCCCCATTCAAGTTAGCAGAGTGCTTAACCAGAAGTTAGTCGCTCAGCCGGCGGAAGTCTCTAGTGTGCCTGCTCTATGGGCCCGACAGCGTAGAGGCAGAGCCGATCATCTGGGTAATTTTGACTTTTTTGGCTGCCAGTGCCACTGAGCAACTTTCAGAGGAATGAACAGGGCCCTGCCTCCAAAGCTGTATCCAGTTCTCTTTATACATGCAGGGTATATAGTTAGCTTAGCTTAGGATTAAGACTGGAGAAAGGAGAAAAGAGCTAGTTTTGGCATGTGTGCTTGAAAAATGACATAAACAATTACCAAATATTTGTGGATTAATTTTCTGTCCATCAGCTAATCGAATAATTGACCAATAGTTTCAGCTCTGAAAGGAACAGATTGGCGCATAAAACGCAACTTGTTGTATACACACTTCGGTTTTTATTCATAGTACACCAACAGGGTGTAACATGTTAATTAGTGATCTTCATGTTTACTTGATTTCTTTACCTTTAGACACAGCCCAGCCAGCTGTTTCTCTATTTACAGTCTACGCTAAGCTAAACTAAGCTAAGATATGCTAAGCTAAACATCTGTGAAGGTAAGCAGCTTCATATTTAGTGTACAGACATGATGCCAAAATGTCTAACTACTCAATATAACAATGACACAGGGATACGTTACAGCCACGAGGTCTAGAAGTTGCAACTAAGCTTCTGGCAGCATTTTTTCTATAGGCTAAATTTGCTGAATGGCATTAACTGTATCAGCAGCAGCCGCTATGGGAAGGTGCAAACCAGTTCTGCTAATTCAGTTTCGTTATAGTTTTCAACACTTGATGTTTCACAAAGGAACAAGCGCCGAGCCACACTTGCTGACCTCATCAAAAAATGAATCCATAATCAAAGCGTTATGCAATCACAAACCGTCCATGAATGAACAACACTATTTCAGTGTATGTGATTGTAAAGCTGTCTGCACTGACACACACACATGCACACATGCCCGTCACACCTCAGCTGCATTCCAACCTGTCTTGTTTAAATATGACACAGTGAGTACAGTATGTCTGGGTAGTACAGTAGTGTGTATGTGTTTATATAGAAACAGTTAAAAGGATAACGTGTGTGTGAGCGTGTGCAGGATTGAGAAAGACGGGAAGTGCATGTCTCTCTGTTCTGGAGAGTATGAATATTAAAGTATGTATGTATAGACACAAAAATGAGGTATGAGGTATAAGATTTCACCTGCTCCTCTTTTTGAATGGGTCACCTCCACATGACAGTCTTTTCATTCATACACACTTCCTTGAGCTTCTTATCAGATGGTAATTTACACTTGTATGTTTACAGACGCTTTTGTGGCCTTTTCAGTGTCTCTGCCAGCCAACCCATGCTATTTCCGTCTCGTCTTCTGCTTCTTATGAGGGCTGCAACTAACTTTTTTCAGTCCAAGTTAACCTGACAACTATTTTCTCCATTAACTGATTATTTGTTAAATCTATGAAAGGTCAGAAAACAAGACAAATGCCCAAAGTAATGTGTTCAAATGCTTTGTTGTGTGCTTTAAACACTCCAGACTCTTAAGATATTTAGTTAATAGTGATATAAAACAGAGAAAGTTTGTCATTCCTGCTTAAAAAATGCCTTAAAAGATGATAATTATGTGAACAGCTGTCAATTAATTATGTATTGACTGACTTTCACTTAAGCTCTATGTCTTAATATTTTTTCTCTCTCCCCCTTCTTGCTGTGTGCCGTGGGAAATCCGACTCTGTAATAAAGAGCAGATTTACTGACTGTATTAGCTGTGTGAGGCAGTGGTGGAGGAGGTGGTGGGAGGGGTGCAGTCTTGGGAAACTCTCTCCTATGTTTGCCATTTTACTCCACATCCTTTCTCTAGAGTACACAAAAAACGTGTGTGTGTGCTTCCTCTTAGAGGGGCTGAGATCAGGTAGAAAAAGCAGAAGTTGTGTTCAGCTGTGTTATCTTCTGCCTGAGTTATGTAGCATCATCAAAAGTAAAACAAAAACTGTGTATGTGGCAATTTTGAAGTGACCCTGTAGGGCAGAGAATTGTTGCAGCATGTGGACAAATGGATAAAAATGTGAATTGGTTTATTACCACAGGGAAATGACTCAGATATAAAGTGATAAATGATACCGCACCGAACAAATAGAGGGTACACAGCTACATGGAGGAAATGTTTTTGATTATTGTTGTTAATTCTATCTTGTATTGTAAACCTGGGTACAGGCTGATCTGAAAACAGAAAGAAAAACAAAAAAGAAGGATGTGAAAGAAAATGGTGTCATAGAAAACCACAGGTATAGTGACAGGAAATGAACTTCAGTGTGGTTTGCACCCTCTGTGCCGCCATCAAGCTGTGAAGGCCTCCATCAGATTTACATGACCTGATAGGTTGGGCTCTGAACCGCGGGCCTTAGGAGTTAAATACAGGTTTGACAACACTGTGAGCTAGACTGCTACAGTTGACTTTGTAGAGTACATGCCAAACAAAAATACCAGAGAGACTTGGGCAAATAAAGAGCATGTAAGTTGTCTTAGCATGCTTCCTTTTCATATCTGAAGTTGTAACTTCCTGTGATCATTTTGCGTGCGTGCAAGCTCAGTATTTCAGAGTTTCCGAGCAGAGAGGGTGTAGCTCTGTGTAACAGTAGTAGTACTAGAGAGTAGATGGATAAAGTGTAGATGTTTATGTTAGGCTAACCTCTGCTTATCCTCTGTTTCTCTCCGGACAGGATTCCAGGAGTATCGATGATACTGATGCTCTCCAGGACGGGGTTAGGCATCTGGGCACACATGAACCTGCCAAGAAAATACAATGATGAGAGATGGCAGTGCATGGCAGGGGAGAAAAAGAAAGTAAAAGCAAGTGGAAAGAAAGAGAGGACCAAGAGTATGAGATACAGAGGTAGAGAGGGAGGGTGGGAGAGATGCCAAAAACCAGTCAGGTGAGAGTGTTTATACATAAGCTTAGCATTAAACAGACATTATTCTGGAGCTTTTCAGTAACAACCTTCATGCTCTCATGCATTAAGTGGAGTGCCCTTCCTGGATAAGACACACGGCTGAAACACAAAGTAGCAGTAGAGGTAAAGGAAGGTTTGGGTTCAGGGTGCTGCTGCTACCCCATTTTCAGAAGTCCTTCCCGTAAAAAAATTCCACTTAGATTTCAAAATAATAATGCCAAAGTATCAGGGTTTTCCCACATTGCACATCTGACATCTGGTGAATAATTTGACCTTGACATGAAGGCTTCAGCTAACAAGAATTCTAATTACTGATTCATCTGCCTATTAAAAGGTCCAGTGTGGAGAAATTAGGGAGACATATTGGCAGAAATGTGATATGATAAGTATGTTTCACCTAATGAGCCGTTTATATCTACACTGAATATGGCTCCTCATCCACAGTGTACGCCATGTTTCTAGAGGGGTCCAGAACAGACAAACCAAACCCTGGCTCTAGAAAGGGCCGTTCACGTTTTTGCATCAACTGCCAAAGTTAGCAACCCCTTCATGACTGGCAATGTCAGAAAAACACAGATTATTTCATGTTATACTGCTTTCTTCAGTGTTTTAACCAGTTTGACCACCAGGTCTGTTTGTTTAGGAGAGAAAGAGTCCTCTGCAGATAATTAAGCTCTTTGTTAAAACCTCCTGAACATCTGAATCTTAAGATATCAGGGGAAAAAGGAGAGCACCCATTACCAGCTGCTGGGCTAGCAGCCCATCTGCTACAAGCCTAACAGCATCGAAAAAACTGATTTGGAACTAGAAACTGCTTTATATAGTGTTTTTACCAGTTTAAATCATCTGGTCTGCTTGTTTTGGAGAGGATGGGAACTCTGTGGATAATTCAGCGTCTGGTAAAAACCTCCTGAACAATAAACACTGAAGGAATCCTAAGTGGGAGCTCACGTTTGGCACATGGGAGAAGTTTAAGATGGTTGCCGTCAGCAATCCTCACCGTTAGATGCCGCTAAATCCTATGTAGTGTTTCTTTAATTTCCAAAGAGTGAAAGATGCCTGTCACAGTTTCCTAAGTCAAGGGTAACATCTTTAAATTGCTTGTTTTCTCTGACTAAGAATAGAAAAAAGTAAGATATTCAATATGCTATCAAATATGGCACACACATTTATTGGTCTGCATCAACAGTAACACAACATGATGATTCAGTCAGATTTTCCAAACAGCGGGGGGTGGTGGGTGGCGTGCTTGTAGGAGGTTACCATTGATGTAGGAGTGTTCGGGAAACACTGGGACAATACATTATAAGTTATGAACTGTAGGCCTGAGTCATTCACAGCGTAACATGATTCACTGCACAATGCTTTCCTTTAAGGCCGGGACACACAGGTTTAAACTTTAAAGGGAAGTGCCGCTCTCCAAGAGAAATCCAGCCAAGGCACACACGCTCACACAAACACAGACAGACATACACACTATGAAGCGTGGGAGGATGAGTGGTTTTGCATAAACCCACGATGTCCCACTCAGGACAAAGAAGGGGATTGTTAAGACACCCCACAGCTTAGAGTACTGCTTCTTGCTCTGTTGCTCTTTCACTCAATCTGAACCGATACTCACAACATGAGCTCAGAGGCACAGGGTCATAAGACCGGGAGAACCGTGCTTTTACATTCCTGCTGCAACCACACTGAGGGCAGACACACACACACACACACATGCGCACACATACACACCACAAACCCTAACAGAGACCCCTTACCACACGTAGGGAGGAAAAAGGAAAATCCAAGGACAATGAACAAGTCAAAGATATTTGAGAGATGGCCTCCTTGCATAGTGATCCTATGCACACTATTACATTACAATAACACTGACTGCCAAAGATAACAAACACACAGGCTTTTTTCCACTCCCTCTCAAAGCTGATGGCGTATGATATCTAGTTGGAATTTTGGCACCACTTTTCCATTTAACTATCTATCCTGACATTTTCCACAGAGAGCTTGTAGGAAAAAATGCTCCGATGAACTGGAGCTGGAATTCTTAGAAACAGAGGACCCTGACAGGCAAGGGAGCCCCCGAGAGCCCTCAGCTATCTGAGATCAATCGCTGCTTGATCATGTTTCTAGAAAGTGAGAAACCCATCTTCTCTGTGAGGCTGCAATTCTGGCAGGAAGGCATGGGTTAATGCTTCATGTCATGTGACTGGGGGTCTGGCTCCAGCTCATGAAAGAGGGCCTTCCGCTCTTGCCGCACCGCCTGACCTATGACCTTCCCTCACATCATAACCTCAACTTCCTGTAGAGAAAAGGAAACAGGGTGGCTGTGGCTGGGGCTAGGGATGTGGACAGGGAGGTTACAACTTTGTCACTTTTCCATGTTTGCTTCCTCTAAAATGTTGTGTGTGTGAATAAATGATCTACGTATCATATACATCTATATCTACACACATGTGCTCATGTATTTGTTTATGTGCTCTGTAAGGCTGTGCATGTGTCAGCCCCTATCTGAGTAAAGTGCAGAGTCAGTGTCCTGGACTGAAAGGCCATGAGCAGGACAGGACAGAGCGGGACAGCATAGGCCAGGGCAGGCCAGTGCGGAACTTAAACTCTGCTGACTCAGGTTTTACTGACTAATGGCTTACAGAGAGCACAAACACACCGAGGGCCTCTGACTACGGGGGTATTTTAACCAAAAGGAAGCAGGAGCTATGAAATATGCGTGTCTATCTGGAATTACTTTTAAGGAAGCATTTAGGATTTACAAATCAGTGCACATGCTATGAGACACAATCTGAAACAAGGCTGCTTCAAAATAGAAATAATGATAAAGCTATAAAAATTGGCAAGCTGGCAGAGTACAGCAGCCACTGGTACTTCTGGTTTTACCAAATCCAAGAGCAAACTGTAGGTGTGTGAATCACATGGCTGATTCCTGTTTACTCTCTTCATAAATAACTGATTATGTAGAGACTAAGTCCTATCTGAGGCCGGTAGTTAAAGGCTAATCTGCAGGTTGAATGACTGTGGTTAAAGAGCTACACCATGGAGCTACCATCGCGCTGAGCAAGACCTTGTGTGCTCCTCTGACATGGTATTTTCTCCTGCACCTTAAACACGTCAATATTTAACAGTCTGATCCTTCATATCTACATCTATGAGTACAAACACATTCAGTCAACCAGCAGCTGAAGGCCAATCCAAATACTTTTGGCCTCCTCAAAGGAAAGTGGAAAACTGGCCCAGTCTGAGCCACATGCAGCCCAGTTCCAAATGTGCGTCTGGATCTGGTTCTTGACAGACTTTTAATCAACTGTCGGACGGCTCTGGTGTATGTGCCATCACAACTGATTCATTCTTTATAAGGTCTACACACACAAAGCTGTTCATTCAGGTCATGCACCTGCTATCATCATACACACATACTGTTACATATATGATCATGTGAGCTTTCCCTGAGCCAATGAAAAACCACTCGAGCCTGAATTCAAACCACAAGTCCCGTGATATCATAGGACTGCGTCCAACAGTTTGACAAATGATGCTACAATGGACAATAGCCTTTGTTTATACACAATCTTATCTGGTTTCCCCTCACGTCTGTAATAAACTCCAGAGGGGTGAATCGAGGCCCCTGAGGTCTAACACCTCCCCACTCTTCTGAACGTTTTATCTGAAATGCATGACTTCACTTTTCCCAGTTTGACTGATGCAGTTTGACAGAGGCTTACACTCATGCAAGATAAAACATACTCCACATAATTCAGGGCAAGGACCTCAATGGATTACAGGAAATAGGGCTAACAGGGGAAGTGTCAACTTGAGATTTTGTTTGTACTAATACAACATAATAACAGATTAAGATTACGTCTGTCCACAAGTCAGTCATTTGTGTATTATTTGTCCATCTGTTTGGCTTGCGATTCCTGTGCAGGGTGACACCACTGGCCACCAGGAAGAGCGGGGATATACCAACATCCTCTACAGGAAGTGACACCATCAACAAATGCATGTCAGCCATCTGATGTCATCATAAATCCACAGACAATAGATTGGATTAAGATGTTTTCAAAAAACGTCACGCTGGCTCTGACTCACAGTACCTGGTTTGTGCGGTCTCACCTTGGACTCTGAGTTCTCTCTCTGTTCTATTTTTGTTTCTTTCACTTTCTCTTCTGCTTTTATTTTGTTCTTTTCTACAATTTCAAAAGTTTTGCCTTCTCATCTTGCATTAGTCAGTGAAAGCCCCACCTGTGCAACACTTATGAGTCATTTGAGTTTTTGCCATGAGAACACTGACATCCTGCTGAATACCAGGCCTAAGTGTCATTGTGCTCTAGACGTTTCTTCATAATCTCTGGTTCATCAGTCATGTGGAACAAACTCGGATAAGCCGAATGTCTTAGTGAACCACCTGCTGATTCGATGAAACAAAACTACAAGAAGACTGACTGTCACACCAAAAACCTTTAACCCTTTGCGATAAGATTTCATAAGGCCTACACACAGGTAGGGGAACTGGCTTGTCGGCTTCTAACGATGAGGCAACACTTATATGACCATGAGGTATGAAACTTGTGGCACCTCCATCCGAGGGCAGGGCAAGGTCAGCTTGTTGCTGAGCAACACTTACAACTATTTCTATGCTGGGGCCATGCTGTGACATTGGGACAAAACGATCAGTCACCGCCAGTGGCTCTGCCAGGTGCTTCGAGGAGGAGGTGCCTGAAGAGGGGCAAGGTACAATTTTAACTGGCAGGGTTTGATCCAAAGTGAAAGGACAAAAAGGAGAGAGTGGGGTCAGGTGTTGGAAAGCACCTTCCTTCCTGCTTTGCCATACACAGAGTGGCTCTTCCACATTGCTATTGACACAAAACATTTTCTCAGGATGATAAAGAGGGAAAGTCTTTGCGCTGAGACTGCTGGGAACATTGTGCAACAGCATACTGTGAACTTACCTGAGTGGTACATGTAAGGACATGCAGGGAGGGCTTTTAAATCATGGCCATGGGTGATGTGTTGTCATGATACGGTTCTTTACAAACAGCTGTTATCTAATGACATCTCAAGGCAGCCGTGACATTTACCTAACATATTCATTTAAATCGCCCATTAATAAATAGCTGTAGGGCTCTAACCGCTCAGTTCCCATAATCCTAGTGTATTACATTTTTCACATAGCTCAGTGTAAGCTCTTTAATGTGGTCTGAGGACCTAGTTTTACCTGTTAAGAAACGCG
Source organism: Epinephelus moara (assembly GCF_006386435.1). Classification (NCBI taxonomy): domain Eukaryota; kingdom Metazoa; phylum Chordata; class Actinopteri; order Perciformes; family Serranidae; genus Epinephelus; species Epinephelus moara. The sequence continues at coordinate 25,882,447 of NC_065509.1, forward strand.
TTGCCAAAAGCGTTGAGTTTGCGGAAGGGCTTCTTGGGGTCGACAACCAGAGCGTTACCCGGTATCTGCCCCTCCTGCTCGCCGTGCATCACCGCGATGAAAGAGTCCGTAGTGGGCTCGGGGCCAATCCGCATACCGGGGAAGTCCTGCTCCATGAGGTGCCGGATGAAGGTGGTCTTCCCGGTGGAGTACTGACCCACCAGGAGCACCATGGGCTTGTTGTCGAAGTCGGCATCTTCGAGTGCAGGGGAGTGGAAGTCGTGGAATCGATACGTGTCCTCCAGCGGGAACAGTTTGGTCCGGTAAAGCCGCCGCAGACCCTCCGACACGTTCTGAAACAGCTCGGGGTCCTTCTTCAAGTTTTTCCTGAACATGGTTACTGATTTTTTTGCCCTTAGTTGACACCACTGCGTGGGTCTCCCCTTGAATAACTGTCTGGTTTAGGTGGTGTGGATCTCTCCCACCGTCAAGAGAGTAGCTGCCTGCTGGAATGAAGCAACGGCTGGGCGAGGTCTGGGGAAGTTTTTTGTCCCCACCCTCCTCTTCGCTAGCTAGCCACACACACTACGAGTCACTCATTCAGGGAGGACTCCCTCTTCAGCTGACGTTGCCTAATGTACGAGAGCCAACTAAAGTCCACCACAAACACTGGCAGCTGGGTACCGTCTAATACTACAGACCTGTGACTGTATAACCGCTACAACTCCTGTTAGCAGGGAGCTAACTCGGTTAGCATTCGAACCGGCTGTCAGTTAGTGAACCCCTCCGGAGATAGCTGGTTGGCACGCGGACGCCGGAAATGGTACACATATTTTTCACAATAAGAGCCGCCTCGGTGCCAGCCCAGTGCATGTTTATTATAACCCTCAGTCACATAAAAGGGGCCACAATGGGAAGTTTGTCGTCTATAATCATGAATATGCTATTCACATTGTTTGTAAAAAGCATTTCCTAAATAAATACAAGAAAAGTAGCAACCAATTAGGTTTTTGACAAAATAAATTGTGTTTGATTGACTGATGTGCCTGTAAAATATAACAAAGCAGATGCATTTTGAGTTATCTCACTGTTATTACCCATAATTTGCTTTATTTTTTGTCAGATTACAATTATTATTATAATTACTATCATATTTTTTGATTTTATATCGATCTTTTTGTTGCGTTTTGTTTTATTGTTACATGTTATATGCACTGTATATGTTAAGAATATGTGCAGGACCCCAGGAGGAATAGCTGCAGCTAATGGGGATCCTAAATACAACTAAAACCTCTTAGTATAGCAGCATAAAAAAATATGTATCAATCTTTAGTTTTAACCCAAAAATACTTTCACAGATACTTTTTTTCTACCCTGAAACTGAGAAGATAATTGTATTGCTCTGTTCTATGGTGCCATCATGATGTGCTATGTGTTGACCTATAGCCTTTGGACACAAATGCATTCATTCATTTATTCCTGTCAGTGAAACTTCCAGTAACCCTTTACCTCTGATGGGAATTCTTAGTTTCATATTTATACATGGTTTTAGTTTTAATTTCAAATGGCTGTATCTAATTGCACACAGATGTGGTCGGTAATATCCATGGTTACTGTCTGTTTCGCCTTGACTTTATGTTGTTAATATTGTCTATCTCTCAGATGGGGTGATGTGCATCCTTTGTGGTTTGAATTTTGTGTTAAATTCAACCAAATTTCACTCTCAACCAGAAGCTGAAAAGAGTCTTCTATTTTAGTCCTTTGTGGTGTCATTATATCAGCATGAAAGTCTTGTAATGTTTTTCAGGCTTACATGTGATATACAACGTTTTTCTCTTGCCTCTGTATGTAATGCATCTTGAAAGCCTCCTGTGTTACACTTGAATAAAAGTATTGCACTCTCTATGTACTCTCCACATTGAAACTGATAATATTACCAGTATTTACACTATGGGTTGCTGTTAAGTCAGTTTGAAATCTGTTAAAGTCATATCTGTATTATTTAAATAACAACTAATAGTGCAAATATGTTTTGATTGCTCTCCTTTTTGTTTCCTTTTGCCTCTATGTGTAAAGTCAGTAGTGTCTAAAGAACAGTAATTTACTACTTTCACTAAAACATCTGGTACATTTTTACAATTTAAGTGTTGCTTATGTAGTTTTCGTTTTTGTTTTCATATCATACACACACATAATATGTAGGCTAATGATAAAGTGTGGTGTCACTCAATGTCATTTTTTGTTTTCTGTGTGCATAAAACACAATAATGAAAGACAGTTACACATGATTTAAAGGATCAGTTTAATTTTATTTCATCCAGCAACCTGTACAGAAATAAGGATAAAAAACACATACTGTATAAATAGTAAAAAGATGTTATTGCACACAACCCACTGGCTTTTGAAATGTGTGAATTGTAAGCTTCAGAGCGTCCCAGCAGCTTCTCGATGACAAGAGGTGTCCCTCCACAGATAACAGCAGCTCCACTGGAAGCCAGAGTTTTTTCCATATGGAGATGCTGTTACAGCTGGTGAGACCCACAGACATAGCACAGCTGACAGCACCATGAGAACGTGGTGGTGGTGGTGGTGGTGGTATTCATTTCACCACAATATTGGCTTTACATCCTTCTGCTGACATCTAACATTTCACTTAGACAAATAGATGGTGGTTACTTCAAGTGTTTGGAAATATTAATGAGGAGTGAAAGTAGTTCCTTTATGTGATTATGCCTGTTTGACAATTAAAATACACATTAAAGACACTCATCAGGCCTTTGACGGATTATATTAAAGGATTATTGTTTCAGTACCCATAAAGTTACAGATCCCTGCAATGATTCAAAGATAAGAATTTCACAATGCTACACATTGAGCTGCATGGCACTAGTTATAAAGTACATGTGTAATAATGCTGCCCTCTTTTGGCTGTGTTGCCCACATGAAATCAAATCATTTCACTGCATTTTTATTATCTGCACGCTCATGTGATAATACTAGCCACACCTAACCTAATAAAAGGTTACTAAGATATCACCCATCACAGTCCTCTGATCTTGCTCTTTACTGCGTCTAAGAAACTTGTTACTCTTATGATGCCAATAAAAATCAGGGTCATTCACTCAATGAAAGTGTGATAGGAGTCAGGAGGGAGTGCCACCCCAGCACATGAATTTTAGCCTTTAGACCACTGAAATTAATCTTTTACAAACAGACACTGATATGACTTTGAGCACAAGCAGTAAACACGAACGTGCATCATTTCCTAATTAAGTTATGCCGACTGAGCTTTGACCTTTAACCCTGTCTTTCGGTGAAAAACAGGGCCATAAAGTAATTTAAGGGTGGACTAAAGAGACCTTCACCCCTGTTGACTCCTTCGACTTTGCACATCCAGCCACACATTTTACTAGATTATTCCACTGTGAATGTGTTAGTAGTGCATTCAGAGATATCGGGAATCTAAGCATTCAAATTAGCATGGATGTATTTGTGGTGAAGAGTCTGACCTGATCCGTACTGTGACAGTTTGAGAAGAAGTATCATATTTGAACAAGGCTTAACTCAAGAATAGTAGACACCTTCACTCTTGCCTTTCTGGCCTTTTTGATAGGAGTTACCTCAGGTTAAAATCTACAAAGTTAAAGATTGCATTTCATTCCATTTTGATGGCGATATTGCTCAAAGGATGATCTGTGGTTGACATTTCCAATCACAGATCTTCCAGTGACAGGTTGCTTACAGAGTCAATCAATACAAAATTACACGATACTCTTAGTGTAAAAGCAACTAGATCTGTCCTATGTATGTGTAAAGTGGCTGATATATGATAAAATAAAACAGTGTCTTTGATTACTAAGTTACAATTCACATTTAAATGTATATAAAAAGTTCATACTCACCAAGAAAATACTGCAAATGAGGCTCATTTCAGTCATTAATTCTGAGAGAAAAGTGCTAAACAGAATAAAAAGACAGACTGAGTGCGAGGGGAAAAGCAAGCCAAAGAAATAAATGGCAAACAGGAGAGAAAAACAGTGATGAGAGGAGAGAGTAGTCAGATAGGAGTGAGCAGGCTGAGGAAGGAGTCTTTTCCTGAGAAATGGCAGACTTGTGAATGATGGCTGCTTAAGACTGCGTGGGGGAGAGCGAAAAAATTAATCATTACACTCACTGTAAATATGTAACAGACCCAACCTTCCCATAAAAGTCAGCAAATTGCATTCTGTTTGAACACCCACAGACACACGAAGACGGGATAAAAATCACACAAGATGGAGAGCAGCTAACAAGAGACACCAGCGGGCCCCAAAGCACTTCAAAATCAGCCTCCTCGCACTTAGGCCTCTTCATTCACTGTGTCACTGCTTCCTGCCTCGGCTGTCACATTCTCTCAATACCATACAGAGACATACCTCATATGGGGACGACCTAATTATAATTAACTGTTTAAACAACCAAGTGGAGAGAAAGTTTATTGCAGTTGATGCACCCAAGACGCACAAGTCAAAGTTTAGTTCCTTTTCTTTCCTTCCTTCCTTCCTTCTTTGTCTCTTAAGAGTAAACAAAGTACCTGTTGAACTTGTTTTACGTTGTTTACATAATTTAGACTACCTGTCCCTCAGGATCACATATCAAAATATTTATGTTACAGCGGTGGTTGAATTTGAGCCCGCAGCTTCATTTGTCATAATTGTTGTATAACACATGTAGAGACACATATAACTTTATATATTTGTATTAAGTCTACTGTGAAGAAGACGCTACACATAAAGACAAGAATTCATGCATCACTTCGTGTGGCTTTAGCTGGTGTTTAGTGACTTTATAATAAAAAATTCATAAAACAGTTAACAAAGAGGGGGGACATCTGCTCTTTTGACCCCCTCTCGTCACCTATCTGTATATAACTCAGCCTGAGAGAGTCCACTGAAGACATCTATACCCAACCTGTGTGGAAGACACTGAAAGGGTGTCCCAGTTTGTACAGATAAAGTCCAGAGGTAGCTGCACTGGTCGTTCAAACAATGCCACAGGCAAGGTGTTTGTACTTTTCCAGAGTGCTTCCTTTTTATGGTGTTTTACACTTCTACATCTCATACATTTCACAGGCAGGTGTTGAACTTCATACTTTATATTGCTGCACATTTTCACAGGTTTGGCTGCTCAGCAGGACATAAAGTCATTAAGATCTCTTAATAGCTAGCTGCTCACATTCTTGCATCAATGATACTCCAAGATATCAAATATATAATGATATGGCACTTAAAAAAAAAAATTTAATTCAGGATTTTTTACTTAACCTATAAGAGTATTTTTGTACTGTGGTTTTACATTTACGTTTCAAAGGATCTGCAGACTTCTTCCAACACAGGTGAATAATCTATCTTCATATTTGTCAAGTTTATTGTCAGAGATAAAGTTAAAGTTCTTTATCCATTATAGCCTATGCACAAAAATTAGGCAGCTGCTGGCAATGAAAAGCTCAGGCTCCCTAGAAGAATGCAAATTACATATATATATAGAAGAAGAAGAAGAAGAAGATCACACAAGTAAAAACAAAATGAGAATCTAAACATAACATATTAGATTTTAAAATAAGGGATTACATATAAGATAAATTAAATATAGAATAAAGTAATATAAACATAAATTAGACAGTAAATACAAATTAATAAACTGAATGTAAACATGAATGTAGTAAACCTAGGGATAGTTTACTGAATGGACTTTATTCACAGTTACAAAGTGCTTTATGAGACAAATATAATAGTAGGCACCATCAAGATAAAAACAGCAATACAAACATTGAAGTTTAGTGAAGTACAGACAAATCAGAGTGTGTAATAAACATGAATAAATAAATAAAATGACAAAAGAAGGACAGAAACTAGACACCTAAGTTCCTCAGATAAAGAGAATGTCACTCAAATGAACTCATACCAGCCAGGAAAAGACTCAAAAAGACCACCAAGGGCTGCAAAAGAACTGCTATGAGACTCTTATTTTTATGCAGTCTATGTATGAGACACATAATGATGACAAATGTGAAACAACAACAAAAAGAGACACAAAACCACAAAGAGATGCACGACTACAAAGAGATGCAAGAACAAGACAAAACCAAAACCTGCCTTGCTCATATGTTGCAAAGGTGGCAGGGCCCTCTGCATATCTGTGCCCAGGGGCCCATTGCCTCATTTATATATGTACAAAGAGGTGTAAACGTTTATAAAACAATGACCTAAGTAAAGATAAAGTGACTGTAACAATACATATCAATATATGACAAAATGGTAGAGTGGGAAACTTCTGTATGAACAAATATGTTTTGCCTAAGAATATCTGACTACTGTCAAATGTCATTTATAAGAACATCATAAGAAGACTTCAGAAGATGGTTTCAGAAACAGATGCACAGAGAGCCCGAAAAAAAAATCGCTATTCTCGTGCGGTTCTGTTTGACCCATGCGAGTTCCCGTATAGTTGAAGCGGTGCTGCCTGATGTGTGAGTAGCTAACTAACGTTGTCTCCATGAATATATTAGCTAATGTTGCCTCTGTAGGAAATAAAATAACACACATGTGTGCCTTTACATGTAACATATGAACAGACATTAACAGATGTAGTGACGGAGAGCTCGCGAGAGTTCCGGGTCGTTTTTAATCGTGCTAGCTAACGAGGCTTCTCAGCTAGCTTTCGCAATTTGAACGTTAGCCACATTAATGCTAATTTTAGCACTCAGCATAACGACAGTTATGATATTAAATGGCTGCAACTAGCGAGCTGGGGTAAACAAGTGTGTTGCGAGGTTGTATAATATGTGTTCATACAGCGTTATATTCAGACTATAGTGGTGATATTGCTCCTTTAGACAGGACTGAGCTAAAGTAAAGCCATGAGCTGTTGTATTGATTTTTAGATAGTGTTACAAGTTTACAGAATCGTATTGGGTTCATTATTGTGACTTACCCTCTGTTATCAGGAGCTAACAGCAGAGTGACAGTACATCCAAATGGAAGCTGAATGACTTGTTAATGTGAAGGTATGAATACAATCTGTTTCAGGTCAAAATGGCAGAGCTAACAACACTAGAGAGCCTGCTGGAGATGGGCTTTGACAGAAACAGAGCGTGAGTGACACCATATCCAAACATTCATCCTGGTTAATGTAGTTCATAGAACTGAGATTGCTTCCTGAGAAGTGAAAGTAAACCTGTGTAACACTGGAGTGGACCTGACTGTCCTTTGTCACGTGTTTTCAGGGAAAAGGCTGTGGCCAACACAGGAAACCAGGGGATAGAGCAAGCCATGGACTGGTGAGTCTGACACACATACACAGAAGTGACCATGCTATTACCATGGCATCACATCACTGAGTAAGGGCAGTACAGACTAAGTGAAACGACGATGGAGAAAAGGAGCTAGGCATTCAATACCTGAGCTGAATGCCTGGGAAACACAGCTGACCTCCACTAACTCCCAGACAAACATCCGCTGGAGAAATCCTGGTTGACCATGCCCATAGTTTTTGGTCTTGATCTTTTATTCAGATGTTCTGGAAGGAAGTAGCAACAATCATCTCAAAAACATTCATGTCCCTTTTATCTTGGACACATCCTTAACAGATTAAGTAAAGATGATATCTATCGAAAGATCCTGCCGGCAGCAAATAAAAAGGTCATTACAAAATACTGGCTCCAGAAAAGCCGCCCACTGCCAGTCTCTTTATTAATACTGTTAAACACTTACATCTTCTGGAACAGATGACATATTCTATACGACATCAAAAAGAATTGGGAGAAAAACAGTGGAGAAAATGATGTGTTTATTTAGCAAGTGAGACAGACTCCACATGATTATTGTATCAAACATCCCATGACCTCATATTTGTCTTTTTCCCTGGTGTACTGCTTTTCATTTTCTTTTTCTTTTGTTCCTATACGTATTGAACGTAAAAAGTGTTCATAAAAAAAAAAAAAAAAGTGACCATGCTAGTGTTGAACCACCTGTGAGCTCCTCTGTCATCACTTACCTGTGCTGCTGATTCACCTGTATATTTGTCTTGTAATCAACAAAGCTGCAGCTCTCATCTTTCCCCTGTGATGCGCTCTCCTCAGGTTAATGGAACATGAGAACGACCCAGACATTGATGAGCCCTATGTGCCTCCTGTGGGGAACGTCCTGGGAGGAGAAGCAGACAGCCAGTCGACTACAGAGCAGCCGTCGCTTGCAGACACAGCTGAAGGTCAGGGCGATGGAAGCACATCAGACACCAACATAAAAGCCATCTAGGGATGTGCAATATGAAGATATATACATACTGTGGGGCAATATATATATTATTGTGATTTTTAATATGTTGTGATATGCTGAGTATTGTAGTGAAACGGATCGTGATATATTGCGATGTATTACTTTTTTCAACTTTAAATTATGTCCCCAAAGGAAAACATCAGTTTTATCTAATAAAATAAAGTTCATAAAGTGTACAGGAATCTTCTACAAAATTAGAAGGAAAAAAACAAAACTATAACAGGATATATATTGATATAATGGTAAAAAAAAAATTGCACACAATGTGACAGGAATTTCTCCATATTGCCCACTCTTATAGTCACATGTTCAGTAGCATGTATTTTATATCAATAAACGAGGCATAAATTCTGAATTAGTTTGAGTAAATGAGGTGGGCATTACTGTTAATTTGCTCTGAACATGATACACCCTTCAGTTTTTGCTTTCTATTCTCATCACCTCCACCGTGGTGCTTGAAGTGGTCAGTGAGCCGACCACTTCAAGCACCACGGTGGAGGTGATGAGAATGTTTGTTTCCGTTAGTGTTTTGTTGTCGAGGTTTTCTGAGTCCACACTGAAGGTGTAAGGTTTGTGGTGTCAGGTGTGTAGGTTAGGTAACCTTATTCTGTCAGCATGCGACTTTTGCTTTGCATTGTGGTTGACAGTAAGACGTTTTAACACCACACAGTATGTCTCTCTGTCTCTCTTTTGTCCTCTTTCACTTTCTCATGTGCATTTCTTTTCGGCTGCAGGGACAGCAGGTGAAGACTTGGAGGGCGACCAGAGTGCAAGGAGGCCGATGACGGAGGAGGAGAAACTTGAGCAAGTTAAAAGGTCAGAGTGCACACACCATTGACAAAATCCTTCCTGTGCTGAATGTCCAACTCACAGCCTCTACTCCTCACATAACGTCACTTTAGTTCACCTAAAAATCACTGAAAATATAATCATCAGTCATCATCAGTTTGCTAAACATAATGTGGAAATACGTTTCTGTTCATTCATGCCTCCTCCTCCTGTTGGAAGATCTGCAGCGTGTAAAAAAGGCAAATGTGTGTGTGTGTTTTTTCAGGCTAGAGGAGCTGATGCGGGTGAAGCAGGCAGAGAGACGAGAGAGAGAGCGGGCAGAGGAGTTGGAGAGGGAGAAGCAGCGGAGGAAACAGGGCCAAGAGCTGCAGCAGATTCGCCAGAAGATGCAGGATGATGACATGAAAAAACTTGCTGATCAGCGCAGGAGAGAGAAGATGGAGGACAAACTGGCAAGGTAAAGTATTCACTATAACACAGTTATTCAGATAATGATCTGTGACACTGGGGCTTAGTAACAGTACTTTTCATGGACCACATTGTCATGTTTGACCAGGGCTGAAATAATAATGTACCTAAATATCCAAAGACGTTTCCACTCTTCATATTTTCTGTTCCCTAAAGAAATTACTTAACTTCTCTCTGAAAACTATAAAGGGAACATTTTACCAAAAAGGGAGATTACTAAAGACTCCGTGAGCCGTGGACTGTAATTACTCTGAGCAGCAATCATGGGAACAAATTACAATCTGTTATATTCAAATATAATCCTTGCTTTTTCTCTGGTAGTCTGAATAGGCTGCTAAATTTGTCGCTAGTTGCTAATTAGGAAGTCACAAAGAGGGTTCTAATTTAGCAGGAAAGACGCCAGGTTGGCAACATTGAGCACACTGTGGTAAACACGTTTTTTGCAGGTTCTTAAAAAGTCTTAAAATATCTTCAATTTTATAAATAGCAGGCCTTAAAAGTCATTAAATAGTCTCAGATTTTGAATTTGTGGGGTCTTAATCACTACAAACATTTTATGTTAATTATATAAGTAATTAATCTGTCTTTTAGATTCTTTTCATCAAAATGAGTCAAACTCTTCTGTATGAAAGTTCACATTTCTGATGCTACAAATCTTTAAACCTACCACTAATCCTTCACTCTAATAACCATATTCCCACATAAAGCCTTCCCACTGCACCGCAACACAGATATACTACTTTATACTCACCTGAAATGCTTGAATAAGAAAAAACAAGGTATTTGTCCAGAAATCAGACTTATATTTGGTGAAAAAATAATCTTGAAAAGGTGTTAAAAAGCATTCAAGTAAGTGTCTGATTACTGTAAACACCCTGGGTAAAGGAAAGAGGTGTGCTGGATTTATCACACAAGACAAAACGAGAGCGTCATTGTGGAACGGAATGCTGCACATCTTGATTATCTTGTTATGTCATAATCGTTGGAAGCTAAAATCATAATTGAAATAAAATTCGATTAACTGTTCAGCCCTGACATGTTCCCTTTTCAGTTTAAGTCAGCAGCACAGTGGTGATCCCACACTACAGCACTTAGAACTTCACATCAGACGGTCAAAATTTGCAAATTATTTTAACTACTGTATGTATGTTCTTCATGCCTCTTATTGTGTTGCTTCTCTTCCTGTCAGGCAAAGGGTTAAAGAGAAGATTGCACGAGACAGAGAGGAGAGAGCACAAAAGGTAACCCAACTGTTTATCTCGCTTCTTGTCCAATTTCAGTTTTCCCTGTCCTCTTCATATTTCTCTCTATTACCACTTCTGTTGGAACCAGTAACAATTAAGATGATTGTTTGTTTGTTTCTGTTTTTTACCCATTCAGTTTGGAGGCGGTGGACCCCCCAGCACGACTGCACCTGCCCAGCCCAGCCCCTCGTCACCCACCAGTCACGGCCCTCCACCCACTAAGAAGGAGTATGATGAGTCCAGGATACAGGTACAAGCTTCAGTGACACCCACATGCTGCTCCTCACACCACCTCAGCAAAACAGAACAGACGTTTAAGACTCATCATTAGTTTTGACTTATGTTTTAATTTAAGACCTCAAATCTGAATTTAAATGATCATTTTTTCTGTTGCTCCTGTGTTAATCCATTGTTTTGTTGAAGGTACGTCTGTTGGACGGCTCGACCATCACGGCAGTCTTCAAGGCCCAGGAGCCGCTGGCGGCAGTGCGCGTCTACGTGCAGGTGAACGGCAACACACCTGAGGGTCAGGACTTCACGCTGCTGTCGCCCTACCCCCGTCACGTCTACACTGAACTGGACATGGAGAAGCCCCTTAAAGAACTGGGTGAGCGCTGGGCTGGGAACTACACTTGAATACAGAGCACGCTTACTGTAAGACACATAATTTAAAGCTGGAGTGCTGAACTTTTGTCTTCCCCCTCTGGCAGCAAGAGTATTTACACGTGCACTGTTGACGCGTGCTCATGACGTATGCCTGCAGGTTAACTTGTTGCATCCCCCCTAACGCCAGGAGCGCTCTCTTCAGGTCTTCCCATGCAAATAAGAGCAAGCAGTAATGCAGTATCTGTGTCTGCTCGTAGCTCCTTCTCTGCTTTTGCACTCTTTAATGAGGAAAAGCTATAGCAATGGTGAGCTGTGTTTGTCCACACCATCAATCACTTTCTGTTTTTAATTTCAAACTTTCCTCTGAAATTAGAGTTCACTTCAGAAACTTCTCTTGGATGCTTGTTCGGATTTTCCGGCGTAGCTTCTGCCATACTCAAACTGCTGCTCCGTCACTGTGGTCTCTCCTCCCTTCTGCCCCTTTAGCTCTGGCTCGGTGATGTAAAATGCATCACTTCCTTGCGACTACGCTGGAAAGTCATTACAGACACAAGTCAACACAACTCCAGTGTATGGAGGAAAAACGGAGAGCTTTCCCTGTAGCGAGAGGCTTAATCAGTATTGTGTAAACTCGTTTGGCAAGAACTTAACGTAACAGATGTTTATTTAGAAGTGAAAAAGTCCTGCACTCCATCTTTAAATAATTTTCAGTGTATGTGTCTTTGTACCTGGACCTGAGACAGGTTTGCTGAGCTCAGACACTAAAGCCTAGTTTCCACCTAAGACGTTCGGTATGGTACCTTTGGAACCAAAAGTGACCCTGCTGATTGATTCATGTTGTCACCTCATGCACTGAGTAAAATTACAAGTTAACGTTGCACCTTAAAAGTCGCCGGCAGTCGGCCCAGTGAATTAAATTATTTTTTCTCCAACTACAGCTCCTTTGAGAGGCAGCAAAACATCCTTTCATTTTATAGTTACAGTTTACTATATGTATAAAACTCCACAGTATGAACAGTGCTTACATGAGCTTCAAAACCAGCCACAACTCAGCCCTGAGCAGAGTGACCGTCCTCTATTGACAAATCAACAGACTGCAGTGTTCACAGCTCCACCTTTTAGCACCAGATCTGTGTGCTAGGTACCCCAACAGAGGGGTGATCAGAAATGGGGACGGTACAGAGGGGTTCCATTGGTACCATCCACAACTTTTCACAGTGGAGATGGGAAAAAAAGCGTACTGAGCTTGGTGGAAACTGGGCTTTACAGACTGAATCTGACATTTCTTTTCATGTCTTTTTAGGTTTGGTGCCTTCAGCTGTGCTGGTTGTTACCAAAAAGTGAGATCAGGAGGATCTGCTCTGTGAGCCTACCTCACCACTTCCACTTCATCATCAACACAAGAGACACCACAAACAGATTGAACCGGGAACAGAGCCACCACCACCACCTTCTTAGTATCACTCTATAAGCCAGCTAACTGAACTAAAGCAGAGGGACGTCACTTGAGGCTGCGTTCAGATTGTGTGTAACTACATTTAAGAAGTTTACAGCGACAAGCGGTTTGGCTAACTCACTGAATGACGCCTGATGCCATTCTGGGCTGACTGATTGCACTTGATGTTAATTGGTTTGTGTGCAGTGAGACTGACATTGACTTTTACTTTTTCAAAGAGTGAAGATAGCTGGCTTCTGACGGATACTTCTTCAACAACACATTTATAAAAACGATACACAACAGAGTCGTTAATTTTAAACCGATCTTTTCATGGCAAAGTATCACACGAGACCTACTTGATTGGTTCTGAAAGGGCCTTAAATTTAATCCCCACGATCTTCCTGTTTTTTGTGATGTTCTACTTTGCCAGTTTTTTTATAAGTTAAAATTTATCGACAGTTATGTCTGCATAATCACCAAGAATCTACTTAAAATAAAGCTGAGTCGGAGAATCAGGAGGGCGGAGTGTTGTTTTTTTGTTTTTTTAACAATCACATGTGTTTTCTCCGGGTACTCCGGTTTCCTCCCACAGTTCAAAGACATGCAGGTTAACTGGTGAGTCTAAATTGTCCGTAGATGTGAATGTGAGTGTGAATGGTTGTGTGTCAGATTTACGTAGGAACAAATGGGCTTGGGGTTAAGGGAGAGAAGTCAGAAACTGCTGAGATTATTGCGTCGCTTGTCTTTCATGTGATTCGTTGACGAAAAGAACTATGTATAACTGGAATAGGTCACAGACCAACAGGCATCTACAGTATACTTGTGTAGGATTGCCCACTGGATTTAAAAACATCTGGAATCTCATGACACACAAAAGAAGTGAAATATTAATAGGTGTTTTTCCCAGAGGACTGTTTGACACGACAGGAGGAGGAACACAGGTGTAAATAATTAAGTGAGTGATGGCTGCTTCAGTTTCAAGATCCTGGTGTTGTGCGCGCTGACTCACTGGGACACTTGAATAGAGCAGAGCCATTTTTAATGTTAGTGACACCTGAGTTTTTGTCAGCTATGACAAGTCTAAGTGTGTGCTGTTATAAAAGGCCTGCTGGTGTATTCAGCCGGTGGGCTCCAGAGGCTGAAGTCTTCTCTATAAAAGTCAGATAATCAAATTAATGGGCAAAATACACTGAATTTTTTTGCTGTCCTTTAGAGCAGTGACTCCCAGGGGGACATGGAAAGATTGTAGAGTAGCTCAACTAGTTTGAGAATAGAAAATTATGATCTGATTTAAAAAATACAGCCACAAATCAAGTCAGCTATAACACCTGAATACCTCATGTTAGAGTTGCACGAGTAAGAGTGCGTGAAAGCTAGTTAGCAAGTGAGCACAGAAGTTTGACCAGGTAAAAGTAATGAGTAAGAAATGCATAAATGGACTGAGCAGTTCAAATGATAAACCAATCTAAATATTGACAGTTCAAAAATATATGAAAAAATATGTATTAACGTCCAATTTTATAAAATGAATGGCGTTATACATTTGGAACATACACTGGGAATCAGTGATTGGATACGTGAGTTCACCTGACAGGGCTGTGGGGGAACCTCAGACCAAAGAAACTGGCTTTCACACTGCACTTAGCCCCAGGTAAGTGTAGCTGAACGTAGCAGCGTTCACACTGACACAACCCTGACTAATTTTAAGTGGGCTAACCCCGACTCAGTGTCAGAAATTAGCAAGGGCCACGGGCCATTTGCTAATAACAGAAACAGTATTACAATCTGACATTAAAGTATAATTTTATTTTCATTAAATTAATTTACCGTCACGTCTACAACTCATTTTCCAGGCATAATCAACGAGATTGCACTGATTACGTGAGAGTGATCTGACAGAGAAGGGGAGGGGGCTTTGCTGTACCATAAGTATAAATTAACCATTTCTTGGGTGATCTGTGTCTACACAATGACAAATTAATGAAAAATTAAGGTAGAATGAATGTTAAATTTTAAATTAACTTACTTCCAGGATTGCATCTAAGGAATTTATAGTAATTTGGCCTTTTTAACAGTAAAAGTAACTGTAATGTGGTGAAACATTAGTACTGCTATCAGTAGATTAATGGTTAAATCATCACATTTAAACTGGTTGAATTATAGGAAATCTGAGTGATATTTTGCAACCATAACTTTATGTAACCCATTATTTATTTCATTTATAGTGGTTTCTACTGAAGAGTGAAGACACTATCTTAGTTGGTTTTGCTTTTCATGTGCTTATTGTTAGAACATAATTACAATTTTTTGATGGCCCCCAAACATTTTGAAAATGCCCCCATTTTTTAGACCGTGGGGCCCAAAATATTTTGTTAATTTCATACCCTGCCCCGACTGTAGCCCATGGGCTTTCTGGCCCTGCTCTCGAGTTTACAGGTTTATTCCCTAACTTAAGTTGCAAGTTGCAAGTTGCAAGCGCGAGACAGGACCAAGTAAACAAACAAATTTCAGACTGTTAACATAAGTTATGCGTCCCAACTGACAGTTAACCCGGGGCTAGAAGAGGAGCAGTGTGAATTGTATGGCCTCGGGCTGAGGTTAACCATTGGTTAACAGTGTGTGTGTGTGTGTGTGTGTGTGTGTGTGTGTGTGTGTGTGAAAATGGGCTTAGCGTGCTGACAGCCTGGAGTAAAAGGTGTTTACATTCACAGGTAAGTAAGTAAGGTGAGCTCTCACTAATTTCCCTTCACCTGAGCCTGAAACATCCATGTGTGTGGACAGACTGTGTCACTGCTGTTCTGTTGCTATGGCAATGGCTTTGGTCACTGTTTACTTCCGGTCAGGTACTGCATTAACCTATGGCATTAACAAACACATTAAGATTGTTTATGATGTCAAGTTTGAAACAGTCTATAAGTGGACTGTTGCCAATGATCCTGGAGGAAGAAAATGTGAGTGTTTGCCCTGCTTACATTTAACTTTTGCTTTTGGCTGTAGCGCCCTATAAGGACCTCAAGAGACTTAATAAAATGGGAACAAGTAAAACCGGTTCCTTCCTTTGTTTCCAGACCACTAAGGTGAAGATTAAAGCCTCTGATACCTGCTGGCTGTTTGAATATCTAACTGATAAAAACTGGAAATGATACTCTCCTAATATTAGAGCTGCTTCATTCAGGTGCGTTGCTAACAGGCATGTCACCTATAGAGATGTTCTGCTCAATATTATGAGCATATCCCAAAAAAGGTTCATTTAAAATGTATTTCCTGAGTTAACCTCATTATAAAATGTAACATCTTGGTTTCACGTGCATGAAAGTAATCACTTTAAACCTGCTGCCTAACCAAATTACTTGAATGGCACTTGGTTATATTAGGATTCGCGGTTTCAGGTCGCAGCCAGTTTCAGGGTTATGCTGCAGAGCTTATTGGTCATATGTGCGGGTGGTGGGGCGGGTGCAGTTTTGCATTTCGTGGTTTTAATTCAGGAGTGGTTCTTGAGAAAACTCTTTCCAAACCTATTAGAAAAAGTTACTGTAGTAGTGAACAGGACTCAGGCTAAGAGTTTTAGTTTCACTATTAATGAGTGTGACGCTGATTTTTCACCCGTTATGGGAAATGTGCGCAAACAGAAACACAGACACAAAGCAGTTCAGTTGTGACACACTATAAAACACCTTTATATACATTAGAAAAAACAACATATAGCCTACTCTGGAATGGTACAAAATGTCAATCATACATCACCTGTAGAGTTGGATAAACTGGATGACGTTAAAACAGGAGCGAAGGCTGTCAAACAAATATAAAAATAGTTCTGATTAAAATGGAGAGACACTGATGTACTGAGCATGGGAGCGTCACTGTTTCCTTTCATCACCTTTGCACCTGTCCCTCAGATTTAACACTGACATAACACGACATGCTAAAAGAGCTCGACTCCTGTCCCTTATTTCAACCAATCCAGGACACTCTGAGGAAGGACGGAGAGGAAAGGATGCTGGGATGTTGTTTTAGCAGGTGGACCGGCCGGACCGGGTGGTTCAGTTTGTTGTTCAGTTGGAGAGTCATCACCCTGGGTTAAACCATTTCCTGTGGCTCTTTTGGTGTCATAGTCACTTTAGCTGGGGGGATAGTAGCCTTGGTTGTAGTTCCAGGTGTTCTGGTAGCCGTAGCTGCCGTACTGCGGTTGCTGGAAAACAAACACCACAAACAGGTCATAAGGTAAACAGGTGAACATCTCAAACTGTACCCTGAGGTCCCCCATCAGACAGAGCGTGTTTTAGCAGCCTGGGACAGCCGTTTACAATTGTTCTCAATGACAGTGAAGCATTTGGCTCGCTGCTTTTGCACTGCTGTGGGCTTTGCATTTTTCCACTCTATGTGCCTCACAATTCTGTAGCAGCAAACTGGGGAAAAAACCTTGTCCAATTTCATCTGAGTTTAAACTGAGAGCAGGGTGTGTACAGGTCCTTAAAAAGTCTTAAACTCAATGTCACAACAATAAGGCCTTTAACGTCACTTAATAGTCTTAAATTTTAATTTGTGAGGTCATAACTACTGCAAACATCATCATTTCCTTATGTGGTAACGAGTGAAGCCTTTCTATGTACAAGTCCAAATTTCTAATGTTACAAATCTTTTTTTAAAAAAAACTATAATACTTCATATTTGCACTTATCTGTTGGCAAAATGTAGACTGACTCAACTCACTCTAATAACCATATTCCTACATAACACTTACCTCTGCACAAGACCACATACATACTACTTTCCTGCAATGCTTACCTGCGATGTTTGAATAAGTAAAACATGATTTGTCCAAAACTCTGTCCTAAACTTGGTTAAAAGGTGTCTTGATCGGGTCTAAAAGGCATTAAATTTAACTGTCTGGTACCCGTGGACACCTTGTAAGGGGCAAACCTTCGTAGCGTACATGGTCTGTGTTAAGATAACGTTAGCTCACTTTCATCTGCTGCAAGCTGCCAGACATATCTGGACAAACTGTTGCCTCAGCTACTTTTTAACATTTCACCAATAATAATTAGGCCCGATGATTGACAGCAGATTGTCAAACTGTCACCAACTTATCCTAAAATAGGCCTTGAATCAACGCTCATCCAGACGAAGCTCCTTGACCAGCCGGTGGTACTCTCTGTGATTTCTCTTCTTTCTGAGGTTCTAATGTACCCACACAGATCTGTTTCCCTCCGCCCCCCAACTGTCCAATTTTCATACAGATTATAAGGTACAGCTCTGTTAGTTTACTTCACAGCTAAATAGCAGTTAAGCTAACAACAGGGGATTCAGCGGTTGCTTAGGAACAATTAAAAAAAAATGCAGCAAGCTGCAAACTGCACTCTGTCTGACTGTGGCTAAACCCTTCTATGGAGTCTTTCTACTTCAACTTAAACCATTTTTAAACACATGATCAGGGCTCGGTGATACAGCCTATAAATACACAATATACAGTGGTGTGAAAAAGTGTTTGCCCCCTTCCTGATTTCTTACTTTTTTGCATGTTTTCCGCACTCAAATGTTTCAGATCATCAAACAAATTTAAACATTAGTCAAAGATAACACAAGTAAACACAAAATGCAGTTTTTAAATGAAGGGTTTTATTAATGAGGAAGAAAAAAATCCAAAGCTACATGGCCCTGTGTGAAAAAGTGTTTGCCCCCTAAACCTAATAACTGGTTGGGCCACCCTTAGCAGCAACTACTGCAATCAA
>NC_065509.1:25901974-26024705 GCF_006386435.1 Epinephelus moara
AACATTTAAGTGTGGAAAACATGCAAAAAAGTAAGAAATCAGGAAGGGGGCAAACACTTTTTCACACCACTGTATATCTCAATATTTTGAACTCTCTAAAGCACTTATTTAACCCTTTGATGCATATAGTCACACCAGTATGATGATTTTATTAGTCCCTGCAGCATACTCTATGTCTGTAACATTCTTGTTCATTTTCATTGGTGGATTCTACTGGAACAAACTTAAACTTGCATGAAAAAGTGAGAATCACAACCGCAAAATAAGTTTACACTTAACAACACAGTATTTATCCAAACTGGGTGATTGCACCCACGTGGGCTTTAACAGCTGGTTGGACCTTTTTATGTCATATGGGATTCATTTGGAAAAACAAAGAGCTCTGAGTCATTTGCTCCTGTTTCTGGTTTCTTTGACCACATTTTACTTTGTGTGGGCGGAGATGTGGACGTGCAGAGTTTTAGGCATTCTTGGTGTTCAGTGGGTGGCATTTCAAATGGTGAAGGTAATTGTGGTGCTGCTACCTTTTGTGGCACTGGGTTTTGCTGCATTACTGGAGATAACGATTGTTTGTTCAGCATCTTCCCTACGATATCCAAACCACTGCAAGTGAATGGATCCAGTGCTGTTTCTTATCAGAACCAGTTCATCCACCTCCATTTTCAACGCTTTCCATTTCTTTTGCTCTCCCTAGGCTCCTTCTCTGTTTCCTGCTTCCCCCATATACAAAACAGGCAACTACGTCTAGACTATGTGAGTTTTTCTTTTTGTGTCTATAAAAGGGAGAGAGCCATAGGAAAGCGCAAGAGAAGCAAAACGCTGAAGGAAATGTCATGTCAGTGGCTTTAAAAAAAATTGCGTGACACTTGTAGTTGATGTTCGCAATATAGTCACTGACTACATCTCACAATACATTGAGTATATTCAATATATTGCCCACCCCACACGTGATATATGTATTTCATGGGCTTTATTGTCCTGCACCTCAATAAAGCTCACTGTGCAAATGTTTCTTTAGATTTACCTTATGGTTTTTCACCCAAACAATCATCTGCTATTTTTGTCTCTGACTGTGATATAATCTAAATCCTACCTGGTACCAGCTGCCGTATCCCCCGTAGGCGGCCTGTGAGGTGGCGTCTGTGCCCATCACAGGAGGAGGGGGTGTGGTGATAGGGACATGCGGCATGGTGGGTGCAGACACGGCAACAGCGGTGCCATCCTCACTTTTGCTCAGCTTCTCCGGGTCCTCATCCCTAAAAAGTATCATTAAAATTATTACAAATGATCTAATTTATTAGTAACAATAAAGAAAGATCTTATTTACACACACAAAAAATTCCAATCACTATCAATCTCATATGCAGAGCAGCTGGAACAAATCAATACATCATTTGAGTCAAGACAATTTGTGCAACAAGTCGATGTGCATCAGAAAAAGTAAACTCATAAGACACTGCTGTCAGATTTAGTTTTGCTTTTTATAAAGAAAAAAAAAAATCAGGGACTCAATAATAAGACAAAGTCTTCTTAAGACTGAGATTTTCTTTAGATAAAGCCCTAAACTGGGTAATTATGACACTTAAACTCTAAAGCATGCATGATTTTCCAAATCAGTACTGAAGTTACAAAGCTAACATATGAACAAACTTCAGTTTTATATGTAATGCATTAATTTGGCAACTTGAAACCAGCCAAATAAGCAACTATTTATGACACTATTTACTGCCAGCTGCAACATTTACCCATTCTCTGCTTCTCTCTTCGTTCCACCGAGCTCTTTCAGCAGCTTCTGGTGTTCCTCATAGACGGACAGCACACTGCAGACGACACAGAAACAATAATGAATAACAATCAAGTTAAAGACGATAGTTTGTTAATTACCATCAGGGTTTACATCAGACCTATGTCGAACTCTGACCTCTGGATAGAGTTGCTGTAGTCCTCGGCGAACTGCAGGCCTCTCTGTGAGAAGAGGATCTTGGTGTGTGGGGCGAGGGGAGCTGCCAGGGCTCGTGTCACACACTCCTGCACCGCCTCAGCTGACGCCCAGGGGTCGCCCGACACCTCCAGCTCCAGCAGGTTCAGGTGCAGCTTATCGTTATCCTGAGGAGGGACACACGGTCATGAGGAGGAAGACGGCAGCAATTAAAAGCTTCAGTTACTACTATATGTGTCTTAGGCTACATCCACACTAAAACTTCCTTAAATTTAAACTCAGCTTTAAAATAAAAAGATCTCTGTACAACAACAAAATTCTGAGAGGAGACTGGTCAAAATGCTGCGATGGTGCTACTGGCTGAATATTAGTGGGTGTTGATATCTCACCGGACTGATCTCCAGCGCCTCCTGTAAAACCGCGCGGGCTCTGCTGGGGTTCCTGCCCAGCTTCAGCAGCAGACGAGCCAGCTTGATGGAATAAAAAGCGTGTAACGTGGGCTTCTCTTTGGATTCGGCCACCGCCTCCTGCAGCAGGGCCTCTGATTGGTCCAGCTGGCCCGCTCGCCTCTCTAAAGCCGCCCTGCGAAGACGGACCACCGCCAACCCTGGTAGGGTTTTCTCCAGGGCCTCCAGCACCCGGCGGGCCTCGGTTAAGTCACCTGACGGGGAAGATGAGGGAGTTTTCATGATACAATTGTCTGTAATAGCTCCATTATCACTTCATCATCATCATCACTTTGCATCAGACGGCTTTATTCCTGGGCGCCAACATAAACTCTCTGGTTAAGAAGGGACAGTGGTTACTTTAACAACACAAGATAAAAGGCGACATATGTCGACAGTATTCTTATTAATTCGGCATCAATATAATCCATTAAGATAAACTGCATTTGTGTATAAGCTTTACATTTTGGATTTTGTTGCCTCAAGTAGTTAGCTGCACTATTTTAGTGGGAGAAGACCATGGGAATGAGAAGCGAGTCATTTCAAAATTCAGGATTTTCTCACTTGAATAATGCCAGAGTTTCTCACACATTCATTTATTTGTGGCAGCCCTCCACATTAAAACATCTGCCGCCACATTTTGATTTTCTATTTTTGGAGCCGGATCATTTATTAGGTGTGCTGTTGGAATATAAATACGCTCTGATTGCTCCACAATCCCACAGCACAGAGCATTCTCTGGGCCAGTGGTTCCCAACTGGTGGGTCGTGGTCCAAAAGTGGGTCGCTGATCCATTCTGAATGGACCGCAAGTGACTCATAAATGTGTCAAATGTGTAAAAAACACTTTTTTGAAGTACAGTGAATTGCCAGCACAGAGCTTTTATTTTGAAGTGCCTTTTCTTGCTGTAAAGTTAGTGACTAATGGGCAGCTACTTGACAGAGACAGCAAACTAACTCGATGACATGGCCAAACACAAGTATGACCCTGAATATATTTAACTGTGTGGATCTTCAACTAATGACTAAGGAGGAATCTGGTCCCTGTGGCTGCACCAGTTGGGAACTACAGCTCTAGGCACAGTCTGAGCAGCAGAATGTCACATGCCGTAAAAGTGAATATTGACTCTGCATTGCGCTGGGGCTAAAAGTCTGCTTTCATTCACAAACAGCTGCTCCTCTCATTCATCGATCCGATCTGATCAGCTCTGAACAGATCGACTCATCAATTGTCCACACCACTCCTCAGCTACCACCACACAGAGATCACAATTCTGTGGGAAACACTGCAAACAAAGACTCTCTTTCACTCAGAACAAGGGAACTGAGACTTGTTCACATTCTTGCGCCTCCCTGGAGTCCCCTCCATGTTTACTGTCTACACTGTTTGCTGCTGTGTCTGTACAGTGTGTGTTGGTGTGCGTTCATGTTTTCTCGTACCGTGTCTCTCCTCGAAGGTGGCCCACTGCATGTGGATGTTTGGTTTGTATATCAGGTGGATCTCACAGGCTCGTTTGAAAACAGCCCGCGCCTCGTCCACACTTTGCGGCTCCAGGTACTGAGTATACTGGACGACATGTACAGGAACATGTTAAACAGAGATCACAGCTTTACACACACCAGTGATCATACACTGTTTTAATCTGTGTATGCCCTCTTGTGCATTCTTCAACACGCTTTTCCTCCTTACCCTGGTCCAGAACTCCTCATACAGAGCGCAGGCGATGAGGCAGCGCTCAAAGAGGATGCGAACCCTGTGATCATCAGTGGCAACCGCAGCGTCCTCTGATTGTTCTTGAGGCTGAGCTGTGACCTCTGACCCCTCTGTGGCTGCCTGGTTTGGATCTAGTGGCATGAAAACACTTTCAGATGTTAACAGAAACTTGTAGAATCGCTCAGACTGTACGTACATGTGACAGTATGTTTATCATGTAGTCACCTTGTTGGGGGTCTTGGGGGTCTTTGGTGTCATTGCTCAGCTGAGCGATTTCCCAGTCCAGGTAGGAGTGCCAGCTCCGCAGCTGGTGACGATCGAGAGGCTTGACGTGGAAGTAGGGACGTTTGATCTAGGGGCCGCAGAAGAATAAATCAGCATGTAATCAAAGTGTGTAACGTGTCCAGAAAGAAAAAAATTAAATCAAAATACTTTGCTCATCCCTAGATTCATAACATTTCAGAACAAAGTGCCTATAAATTAATTTTGTTTTCTTGGTTTTGAGTTTCAAAAAATAGAAAAGGTGACTGAATGACAAAGGAAGGAAGATGAGGAAAATAATAAAATAACAGAGTGAAGAAGAAAGTATGAAATAACTCACAGCGTCTTCATAGTGCCATCTCTTGCGGACTTCTCCCTCGTTGTCCTGGTAAACTTTGTCCCTTCGAATCAGCACTTGTTCCCTTATCTTCTGCATTAACTCCTCCTAAACACACACACACAGAACCAATCACCTATGTGACCATCTCTTTCACTCAAGTCTCACTAGCAGACATGTTCGAAACTAAGTGCGAGGCAGTCAGAGGTTACTCACGGAGTCTGTGCCCTCAGGTGTGGCGGGCTCTTCCTCCCCCGGCGGCCTCTCCTCCTCTTCCTCCTCCTGTGCCCGTTCTGCACGTTCTGCCTTCTGACTCTGACGACACAACGCCCTCAGCTCCTCGTACTCCTCTGGGGAGAGCACCTCCTTGGGCTCGTGGCCGTTCAGGTGCTCCTTGAACCTGACGGAGGGCAGGAGGGTAAAAACAGAGCAGGATGCAAATTTGATTAATGGTGCTGAAGTTAGAGGAGAGTATTTGACAGATCATTATAGTATGTTGACTTAACATTTCCCTAAAAAAAGCCTATGGTGACTGAATCATATATACCATTTATCATTACAATAGTAAACCTGGTACAGACAATAATGCATCACTATGTTTATTTTAAAAATATATATTTCCATGAAGTTTGGCGTGGCTCATGTCTGTGTGGTCTTACTTGTCGTAGTGGGTGTTGTAAAGCTGTGTGGGGACTTTGAGGACTCTGTCCAGGACGGCTGCTGCGTTCTTCATGTTCCCCTGCTCCTTCTCCCACTCCACATAAAGATCCCAAAGCCGGTCTGAGTGGAAGTCCAGACCTGCTGCCACAACCGCGTCCTCGAACACACTGAGTGTTGAAGTCAGAGAACAATTAAAACATGAAAACATTAAGCTTTCTGCGGCATTCATGAATCCGGAGTGGGTTTTTAGTACCAACGTTGTTTCTGTGGAAATCTATTCACAGATTTACTAACATTTCATGAATGAGACCCAACGAGTCTTGTGTATGTATGTGAGAGTACCTGCGAATCCGTGTGGGCGACTCAGGCAGGTTCATGTCCAGTGTTCCCAGCAGCAGATTGATGTAGTGGATCCACAGATCTACACTCAGGGGGATCGCCTGGAGACCCTGAACACACACCTGACAAAACACACCACAACCATTTAGTGAAAAACACTGTCTAAATGCCCTTGAATGTATTCATGGTATGGGAAAGAAGAAACACCTCCTTACCTCCTCTGCCTTATTGTTGTATCCAGCGCGGCGCTCCAGATCAGCAAATTTCTTCCAGTAGCCGTAGCAGAGCGGGTAGCGAACGAGGAAAGCCTCTAGCGCTCTGCGTGACGCCGTGACGTGACTCTGAACAGATGAAAGAAAACTTTGATCCAAATGAGACTGCAACAAGCCTTCAGACCAAACATGTTTTGTGGCCTCTTGGGGACACTGAAGGTCAGTATTTCAACCTTATCATTACTGAGAGACAAGATGATGGTGTCCTACATTTTTTATCTGAGCCCATCAGTTTTCCTCCGTCTCTCTTAGGTCAAAATAACAAACACACACCTCTTGCTCGCAGTACTGCAGCAGGTCGGTCCAGCTGGTGAAGTCTTGAGGATTGTCGTGGGCAGCCTTCCACAGGCGCTCAAAGTCCGCAGGTAGTTCTCCCTCCTCGTCTTCTGCAGCTTGGGGCATGGTGAACGTCGCAGGGTCAGGGCCTACAGGGGCCTCAGGGGCCACGGCAAGACTGCCGTTCTCTTCTGAATTTACTGCCATCTCAGTCGGAGACAAGGCAGGATCGTCAGAAGCCTCCATGGCTAAAGAGGGGGTGTAGATGAAAGGGTAATAAATCAGTCAGTCTTTACTTACATAATTAAAGGCTTTTACAGATGATGCCCTCTTGTTCATTTATTTCATAACTCCAAACATCTTTCGTGAAGCTTTTACAGTAAGAACATAGGCTACTTTTTACTAGACAAGCGTGGCCCTGAATTTGGCTCAAGAATGTCCTTTGAACTGATCAGTCACACACTACTAAGGTGAAGTTTTCACCACTGACCATGGATATCTAGTGTGTTAGCCAGCCATTTCAACAACCCATCAAGTCCCGAAAGGTGAATTTTTTTTCAGCTTGTGCACACAAGGTAAATTATACTGAGGGAAAAAGTTAAAATTAATATGTGTGCACAAGATAAATAAGTTGTTCCCAAAAGAGAAACACGTCTCTTTTTTTATATCTTGAGCACACAATGTAAAAAATTTCCCCTTTCAAGACTTCCAAGGCTCCGTAATTTTCACTCATTAACAAATGACTGAGAAGTCAACAATGACTTTGCTGCAACATTGTTGCAGTGGCTTAAGTTGGTTGTGACGGACCCTTATGCACGCTAGTTACTAGTTATAAGGCGCAAACACACACTAATGACAAAGGAGTCTAATTTAGCGAGCACTGCTACTTTGTCCTTCTATTAGTTTCTCTCTTGTCCTTTCTTACTGCTGCTTTTATATTCAAAAGGCATGACTGCATGCTGGGGCTTGCAGATGTGCTCAGCTTGTCAGTCTTGACAGATTTTGCACCTAAACTTGCTACTGTATCGTATCGTCTTGTCAGATGATCAAATACAGACTTGACCTTGGACAACATTAATATAGGTTACCCAACAATCCTCATTGCATACCTGTATATGACAAAAATATCAAAGAGAATAAGACATTTTTCATTAAAGTGAGTAGTTTTTTGTAGGTATTTATAGTCTACTCAGAGTGTTTATATTTTTTGAAGAATAAGCATTAAATATAGTTATAGATTGCTACTGACTATTTTACTCAAAAAGAAAAGAAAATTATGACGGAGATGGGTTAGCATTTTATAGCAAATGGCACCATTTTTAACTTAATGTGTGTTTTTGTATAAACACAGGGGCAGTTCCAAGGTGGCTGTCTGAATCATTCACACCCCCACTGGCCCCATTGTAACACACCTGCCCGCACTGTCTATATTTACGCTCCTGGGTTGTACTCTCACTGCACAATGAAACATCTTCAATCTTTCAACACCTTGTCTTCCCATTCTCCTTACTTGTTTGTTTGTTTAAGGTGCTGTGGCTTCAGAAACATAAACCTCTGAGTGCTTCTGTTTTTTTCTCTGTTACTTGGTAAAAGAGAAGAAACACTGAACATACTCTCACAATTTCTGAATGAAATGTGATGTAATTCATTAAGTTTCGTCTGTTTCCTGGATAGTTTTGTGACAAGGGGGCCAACAGGTGCTCCTATAATGTAACAAGGTGAGAATGACCAATGCATGAGCACATGCTACAATAATTATTACAAACTAGAAGTAAATCAATCAAACATATTTTAAGCAAATATAAGATTGTGGTCAAATCCAAACATGGTGCGGTGCGACTGATTTCATGAAAGCTAAATATTTTATAAGATTACATTGGGCAGTTAAACCACTTATACGGCTAATTATTCCAGCAGCTTCTGATGCACACATGACAAAAAAAATCAACAAGGCAAAACCTAAATGAGTAGTTGAAGGCTATTATTCCTGAAACGCCCCCAGGTTGCTCCTGCAGAGGGATGTTTCATTCATTTAAAGCTCTGACTTTAAACCGGTCTGTTCTCCACTACAGTGCTAACTCCAGTACTGTTAGGTTGTTGTGGGCATTATTTAACTAACCTGTGATAAAAGGCTACAAGCATCCGCATAGCACCTTGTTAAACACGGGAAGGTGAGTAAGTTAAAGTTGGTGTACAGAACACTGTGCTCTGTCGCGGTGTGTGTTACGTTAGCCTAGCCTAGCTTGTCATGCCTGTGCCTAAAAGAGCTCCGGTCTGAGCCTTTAATTTAAACACCTGCAGCTGAAACTAAAGCTCGTTAATATCTCTGAAACTACGCAGCTCTTTATTTCACATTCATTAACGTTAATTAAACTACCTGAAGACTCCTCGAGCTCCCCGTTGCCGCTCATCTCCTCCTCACAGCCTTCCGCCGCCATGATGGGAAACGACTCGCTGACGTCATCGACGCGCGCGGCCTGTGTGTACAGTTAATGCGCGCGACAAGATGAAGGGAGCTATAAATATGTATTGGACTGTGTGATTGATTTATGGTCAATTATATATATGTTTATTAGATAATTTATACCTGGATAACCCAAGGTCGTTGTTTGGCTGTTAGTTTGTGGTCAATGGTTTATGTGGGTGTGAAAATATACATCACTTAAACACAATAAAAAGCTAAAATGCACTGTAAAAAAGAATCCACTGGTTTAACTTAAAAAAATTAAGGTAACAATTTGCATCTTTTTAGGTAGATCCAACTGACAAACTCAATTCACTTAGCACAACCAACGTGCCTATGTTCCCACAGCCCTATTTCCTTTTTCATAAATTTGTATCAGATTTTATCCTCCTTTCTCCCAATTTGGTAGCCAATTACACCCAACCTATTATCCAGTAGCAATGGACTACAGATGGAATGTAGCTTTTAGCTAAATCTTTGTTTATTGCAAACATTTAATGTAAGTGCACATTGTCCTTTTAAATAAACAAAATAAACTAAGTAGCACAGAGGCCTCGAATTGACTAGCTTCTGGTCAGATCAGTCGAATGAAGCGCAGCAACTGGATACAAACCATAGTTTGCAGTGCATCCTACCTCTGGAAAGCCAGGTTGGCATAGAGGGGGGTGCTCCTGGATGCTTGGAGTCACTTTCTAGCCCTCTGGAGGCGTCATAGGCTCATGGAGGAAACGTTAAGGAAGGAGGATGCCTATTTGAAAACTCCTCTGTGTCACCCTGTCAGTGTCATCAAGTCTACTGCGCTACTCTCTTGGTAAGTGTTTTTGGAAATGTAGGAACACAAGACCTGAAAATGTCCTAGAAATGTGGGAACATAGGGCCTAATTTTGAGAAAAAATCTTAGAAATGTGGGAACATAGGGCTGTGGGAACATAGGGCCTATTTTGAGAAAAATCTTAGAAATGTGGGAACATAGGGCCTAATTTCAAGAAAAATCTTAGAAATGTGGAACATAGGGCTGTGGGCACATAGGGCCTAATTTCAAGAAAAAAATCTTAGAAATGTGGGAACATAGGGCCTATTTTGAGAAAAATCTTAGAAATGTGGAACATAGGGCTGTGGGAACATAGGGCCTAATTTCAAGAAAAAAATCTTAGAAATGTGGGAACATAGGGCTGTGGGAACATAGGGCCTATTTTGAGAAAAATCTTAGAAATGTGGGAACATAGGGCTGTGGGAACATAGGGCCTAATTTCAAGAAAAATCTTAGAAATGTGGGGACATAGGGCTGTGGGAACATAGGGCCTAATTTCAAGAAAAATCTTAGAAATGTGAGAACATAGGGCTGTGGGAACATAGGGCCTAATTTCAAGAAAAATCTTAGAGATGTGGGAACATAGGGCTGTGGGAACATAGGGCCTAATTTTCAGTGAAAAAAAATTCTTAGAAATGTGGGAACATAGGGCTGTGGGATCATTGGGCTGACCCCCATGATTTGCTTTGACCTCAAAAAGCTCAGTTAAGGTGAACCAACTTAATATTTCCCCAGAAGCTGTAGTGATATTTAGTGGTCACATTATTAAAGATATTCCAGCTTTTTTATTTTGATTCCACCCTACTCTAAAATGTAAGTAAGTATCTTAAAATACGGTGTCAACTTTCAATTTTTAATTTAATTTTAATAAAAATTTATAAAGCCCATTATCACAAATCACAGTTTGCCTCAGAGGGCTTTACAACATACCACACCCCTCTGTCCTTAGGACCCTCACAGCGGATAAGGAGAAACTCCCCCCAACAAAACCCTTTTGAAAACCGCCCCCCCAAGAAACCTCAGGAAGAGCAAGTGAGGAGGGATCCCTCTTCCAGGACGGACAGATGAAAAACGTGTTAAAGTCTTATCCAATAAACCCATGTATCATTCTTTAAGGTGTGGTCCTGTATTTACTTTATCTAACTGCCTCAGTTTGTTTACAAAGATGTCACAGTTCAGTTTTATTACCTTTATTATTTAAGATGATATTCCGCTTACATTGCATGTTCCTTCCTAAATACATTTATGGTTACTCATATTACCACAAACCTAATGATGCAAGCTTGAAACGGGATAGTATGTCAGGATAGAAGCACTGACTAGTTTCTGGGGTTCAAGGCCAAATATAATGAAACTGCCCTGTGTTTGTGCTGAGTGCACTGAAACTCGTGTCCACCTAAACACAACTACATACACACTATAAGTATATATACACGTATACAATATATACACTCTGCAGAGTGAGAGGGAGGAACCTGGGCACCAACAAGGGCCCAGAGCTCAGTTTTAGTCCAAAGGGCCCGACCCAGGGGAAATGGCAGGGGTAATGCATCATAAGTTTACCTTTATGGATTCAGTGAGACATTTTTTTAAAGGTCAAAAGCAAAGTTTTAACATTTTACAGCGACAAGATCTGGGTAAAACGGTATTAACATTGGAGCGTCTATGTGCCCCTATCTAACATATCAGGTGTCTTTTCCTAAGTCTTTGAAGTCCTTTTTTTCCCAATAGTACACTCTTTAGAGGAGGGTGCTGTGGTTGGTACTGTCGCTTCACAGCAGCATGTGCATACTCACATAGTCAATTAGTATTTAAAACTTTAAAAATACAGGCTCTGATAAAATGACACTGTGTCAAACCTCCCTCATTCAGTGCAAAGTTTTTATTGTACGAGTGAGCTGGGACCTTAGTCTAAAGGAGATCCACTGATCTGTTAACCCCACACACTACACTGGTTAAGCTTAATCTTTTACGTTCCCCACTAGCCCCAACATTTCACTACATAATCATTTCTTTTTTGTGACAAATGTCTAGAAAACACAGTCCAGAATTTCAGTTGAAAAAAAATTTGGTGGATTTGGTCTTATTGAACATTGCCCCAACATTAATCCTTGATGATCACTTCATTCCACCGCTTACTTTATCTGGGTAATTTCAGCACAGCTGGCTATGGTTAGTGTGTATGCTACATCTTATTTTATTGTGACACTACAGTGATACTCTACCCAAAATCTCTCTGAAAACAAACCTGCTTTTAAACAATGTCAAAGAGACCCAAACAAATATGAATACAATCCAGTCCCGTCAAAAAAAAGTCTCCATAAATTACTGGCATGTGGTCAGGAAGGAATAAACATAAAAAAAAAAAAAGAACAGGGACTTCTTTTACATTTGGTCAACTTTATTTTCACTTGGTCTTATCTTTTAGATTACATCTGACAACTTTGATTGACAGTCTGTTCCTTCACTTCCATTTCCACCAGTTCAAGCCATCACCAACAAAATTGCAGCAACACGTACATTAATGATCATAAAAACAATCAAGGAGACAAACTCAGAACAACAAAGTCCCTAAAAAAAAAAAGGTCCAATGATTTGACTAGACGGGACATGGTCCAGAGTCTCCAGAGAGTCACTTGAATATTTATAAGTACTCAGTGTGCATTCAAGATTGTTGTGTAAATCAACAGGCTTTAAATGAACATTTACCAGTGAGACACCTTTGAAAGTTAAAATCTGACCCGTTCATTATGATCGAAGTGACACACTGGAAATCCTGGACGGTCCCGACACCTAGTAACACAAGAAAATCTAAACAACTTTTTAAGTTCTCACTCTTCGTCAAGTGCATTAAAAATAATCTAGTAAACAACGTTGGGAAAAGAAGTTGATAAAACAAATAAAGCACGTCACCGGGATGATCCGCAAACATCAGTGGTTCAGTCCCCTGAAGCGATTCCCACTGCCAAGCTTGTTCAAGAGAAAAGCCGAAAACGACCTGACCTGCTCAGTTCCATAGTGAAGCGGTGATACTGAATCATTTCCATGCACACAAGTTCATCAGACGAGCTTGGGGAGAGGCTAACGAGAGTGAAGTGGACAGGATTGGTAAGAGACATAATCAATTATTTCCATTTTGTGGTGAGATTAAATACTGCAGGATTAAAGGAAAAGGGATAGGTCTTTTTTTTTTTTTAAAGTAAGGTTGTATGAGGTATTTATGCATAGTCAGCCTATTAGCTACAGTACACGTCTGTCAGCACACCCCCAGTTTGGAGAAACAGGCAGGATTAAGCAGACATAAGCAACAAAATGTATTTCAGCCATCTTGGAAAAAAACAACTCAGTTTCAGTTAGCTAAATTAAAAATATTTCCACAGCCTTACCTTGCTGTCAGACAGCTCTTTCCGAAGGGACACTGAAGCTGTTACATCTATATAGTGTCTCTTTAAAGCCACCTGACTCCATTGACAAAAACAGTAATTTAAGCTCACTGGACAACAGTTGCTGCTGGTCTACCGCTGCCTTAATCAGTTCGCTTTTATGTTGTTGTTTTTTTGTGACTTTAGTGTTTAAAGTTTTAGTTCAGATTCCCCAAAGTCACACAATAACCCAAACAAACTAATAAATCGAGGCAGCAGTCGACCAGCAGCTCCCGTGTCCTTACAGCTAAAATTACTGTTTTTGTCAATGGAGTCTGGTGGCTTTGAAGAAAGCAATTAATAGCTGTAGTTCCCTGTCTTAAAAGGCTGTCTAATGGCGAGTTAAAGTGGTGAAATATTCTAAATACAGCATACATTTAACCGTTATTGATTCTGTTTAGGTGGCTAAAATACGCTTTGCTGCCACTGTACACTAATGAGGTTCTGTGGCGGTATTCCTGTCTGCTTATCCACTCATGAGGGCATGCCGACCACCATCTACTCTATGTGATACACCGACTATGGATAAGTACCTTAAAATATCCAACCTATCCCTTTAAGTGTGGAGCCATACAGCTGATTGTTGACAAGCCCTCCCCAAGAAATATGAAATGTGGCACGAGTGCAGAAGGCTGAGCTCTGAGCTGATCTGAACGCTTGGCTTAAACAAGGGCTGGAATGAATTTTTTTCGAAGAGCATCAAGTCAGAAACAGATATGAGGGAATCACCAGCAGGTGGAGCGTGTGCTTTGAATGCGAACCTTCATTTTAAATGGCAAACGATCCTCCAGAGCAGCGATCTTTCTTCTGAGGCAGACTGGATGGATACACCAAGTGGACGATATTAAAAAAAAAAAAAGAAAGAAGAAAAACAAAAAAGAAGAGTGCCTGAATGTTTTCTTTCTTTACCCCAGAGATTCATTTCAATGACATGATTTTTCTCAGTTGTTACTCTATTTGAAAAATGTGACAAACAGAATTATCTATCTAGTAGTAGCCTCTTTTTGTTAGGTATTACAGTGTGACTGAACACAAGAGGGACATGGCAGAGACGTTACATGGCTCAGTTCAACTGACAGGTCTACATGAGTGTGTGTGTGTGTGTGTGTGTGTGTGTGTGTGTGTGTGTAGGGATGTAAACTGTGTGTATTTATGTGTTGTGTGTGTGCATTTATGTCCTTTATTTCCCATTATGGCTATCCTGCTGTCTCGCTGTAGTTAGTCATGGGCATCAGCGCCTTGTGTCTGTTCCCTCCTCTCCCTCTCTTTCTCCACGTGTTCAGTCCATTTCAGTCAGTTTCTCCTCCTGCTCCTCCTCTCCTGTCTCCATGGTTACTGGAGCACCACGTTCCAATCTAACCCTGCGTTCATGCCGGGCTTGCGAAGCGTCAACACCGACATGGAGGCGTCAAAGTCGAACTCTAGCTGGCTCTCCTGACCATCTGCAAAACAGAAGAAAAGAGACGGTGTTAGAGAAAGAAGACCTTCAGGGGGAAAATGAGAGCACTGCGAGGAATATGGCACTCACCTGCAGTCTTCAGAGTAACCTTACTGGGCTTACTGGCCCCCAGTATGACAATACGTTCAATCCAGGAGCGGGTGGAAAACTGGGCGTCTGGAACCAGGTCACTGTGAGCCAAGCAGGGACATGGATTTAATACTTAATACAATACTACAATACAAACATAAGAAAGTAACAGCTGTAATACAGATCATAAATGGTTTCTACTTTTAGGTTTGTGACACAACAAAGATCTGAAAGGTACTGAAATATCTAAGAGCCCATCTGAGGGTGTGTTTTCACTTAAAGAGAAGCAGGTAGAAAATGTTGACCACTCACACAGAGGAGAGGATGTTGTTGGCGAAGGAAAGCCTCCTGTGAATGAACTCCTTCTTGTCATAGTTGAAGGTGTGGCCATCGTCAATGTAGAGCTCACCCTCTGCAGTTCTCTGTCAGACAGAAGGTCATAAGTGTGACGATGCAGTATGTCAAAACAGCAGTGACTGACAGCTGTATTGTGCAGCTGTCATCGTGGTGTGTACCACTGAGTTACCTGGGGGTTAAGAGCCACATATAGAGTGTAGGGATCGTGCGTCATGCAGGAGGAGGACCTGCGAACTCGGTTCTTCCTGGGAATAATGGAGCCGCCACGCTGGAACACAGGAATCTGAGAAGAAGACAGAAAGCTCAGGATTAAAACCACAGGAAATTAGGAAAATATAAACTCTGAAAGATGTCGAAATGTAGAAATTGTGTGCATCTTACGGAGCTTATAGTGACAGGGATGTAAAGGTTCTGGGCCCCGTTGTGCTTCTGGAAGGTGTGGACGTCAAACCAAACCTGAGGAACACACACACACACACAAGTTAAGACAAGGAGACCTCAATATGAATCACCTTTAAGGCAGAATCATTCAAGTTCAACACTGACGTTCACTCTGACATCAGAAAGACTCAGCAAGATGTGTTAAAAGGGAACTGCACCCATTTTCAGGATTCATACATGTTATTCGTACAGTCTAAGACAGACCATAAACAGTAGTAAAAATGAACAACTCTTTCCAAAGTACAAGGTTGGAGTGCCAAAACTCAAATTTGTGATAAAAGACAAATGCTTTATCTGTGAATGCTGCAAGTTATAGTGAAGCTGATTTGTGTTCTTGTGTTTGAAACTGTCTCTGCCATGTTTAATGTGTGTTTAAAGTGAGTTTTGGGTGTGTTTTGAATCAACTAAACTTTACAGAAACCCTGACACCAACTTGTGGTTTGGAGGTGTAACTGCAGAGTGACACAGACACACCACCAAACAAGCATAAATGCTCACAACGGCGCAGGCCACATGCGTAAGCTCTGCATAGAGCTGATGCAATAGTCTAAATCCTGCTTTACTTGTCTTGTCTCCAGCTTTGAGAGAGAGCAGCTCATGCTCACAAATACTGATTGATCTTTCCTAGGCCATGGGAAGAACATGTTGGAATTCATAATTTAGGTGGTGTTCCCCTTTGATGCCTCTGTGCATCTTCGTCTTACCTCGTCTTTGCCAGGCAGGTAGGCGGTGACTCCCCTGGCTCCCTCCTCAGTAACGGGGTGCACCAACAGATCTCTTCCTGCAGCAGAGTTAAGTGACATCAGTGGATCTGATAAACATGTCAAACCTCGTCTGCCTTACTCTAATAACTGATACGCAAGTTTTCATTCTATCATAGTTTGTCCTCTAGTATTAGGGCTGCGCAATATGAAGAAAATATGATGTGACTTGCAAATAAACAGACACATTTACAAATTGGTTGTTGAATAAAAAAATTAAAAGGATATTATTCCCAACATATATTACTGAAAAATTTGAACACAAAGGCACCAAGAAAAAAAGAATGATAGTGAGCAGTTTTCTACTGAAACTAACAACTAACTCAAAAAATCCCTGAGTGCAATATCGCTGTCTTTCACAATGTGCTTATCTTGTAAGTTGATATTGCAATGATGATAAAATAACAATATACTGTGCAGCAACATCTTGTACCTCGGCTGTTTGCACACTTCACAGAAGTGATCCACACCCAAAACATGCTATCATGATGTTACAACACCATATAGGTTTGTGCAACTGAGCAGCACAGACTCGGTATTTCATCTGACCCATTATTGAAAGCAACTTAGATGATCAGACATGTTTTTTGGGGGAAATTCGTAACTAAAATTATAAACAGATCTCTTGTATG
This sequence comes from Epinephelus moara, assembly GCF_006386435.1. Lineage (NCBI taxonomy): Eukaryota > Metazoa > Chordata > Actinopteri > Perciformes > Serranidae > Epinephelus > Epinephelus moara. The sequence goes on from NC_065509.1 coordinate 25,918,634, forward strand.
GCTCTGTTCAAACAGGAAACATTAAAGTTTAGGTGTTCTGTGTCTCACCGATCAAGAACTCGTCATCCAGAGCGAAGGTAGCAGGATCCTGAGGATACTCCACCCACAGAGGTCTGCAACAGAGACACAGGTGGGCAGAGATGAGTAACACGACTTCAAAAGATTTTCAGCTGCATCAAAGCAAATGACTGAAATCTGCAGAGAATTCAAACCAACAACACACTGGATTTTGTGCACTGGGATATTATATGGAGTATTATTTTGTCCACTGCCCAGGACAACAGATACAAATTAGCTGTTAGCTAACTCTGTTGCAATTATTTTTGATAGTGCAATATCCCTGCAAATATAACATTGAAATAAATAATAAATGCACAGCTCCATTACGTAGTACACTGCAGTAATGTGTGACATCTTAACACACTGGTGTTTACACTCTGTTCTGTCAGATTTAAATCACTGAAGAGATCTGTGTGTTGTCTGGCACAAAGTTATAAAGTAGCCAAATTATTTTATGTAAATGATACTGGTTATTAGATTGTGAATCATTACTTTTTATTTGCAAATAATACAATGGAGCCTTAGGATTTACTGGCAAAGGCTTAATTATTTTCTAACAGGAAGTAGTTTAGTTGTGTATTGTTACTTCAAAAAGCCAGAGCGATATGATCTCTAGTTGGACACCAAAGACAAGCAGGTACTGATATATGAGCTCACCATTACGGCGAAGATGACATGACAAAGACACAAACACCAACAATGCTTGCTGCTCCGCCCTCACCTCATGATGGGCTCTCCAGTGCGATGTGCTTGGTAGAACTGCTGGTACCAGTAGGGCAGGAGGGTGTAGCGCTGGCGCACCGCTTCCCGGATCAGCGCTGTGTTTTCAGGACCAAACAGCCAGGGCTCGCGGCGGGGGGTGTCCAGGTGGGCGTGGGCCCTGAAGAACGGCTGGTACGCCCCCGTCTGGTACCAACGCACCAGCAGCTCAGTGCTGGGAGACTTGAAGAAACCACCAACGTCAGCTGTGAGACAGATGGGGGTCACTGTTAGTGTCAGGTCTAGGCTGTTCACAGGATGGTATAAATAAAATGTCTTGGGAAAACAAAACAGGCAGACACAACATCCTCCTAAGAGCTTCTAGTTTTAGCAGCATATGGCTGGAATGAGACATGAATGAGTGTGTACTTTTCTTGTACTAATTTACCTTTATTTAATGCGGGTGTGATGACATAAAAACCATGAACACTAGCTTCATACACACAGCCAGCATGACTGATTCATCTAACTGCAGTTAGATTACCCAGGGAACCTGCGCTCTCACCATGGTGACACCTCATGCAATTTATGTGGCCATGTTTCCATGACAACATTAAAAAAACACTGTTGGGAGATCCAAGTCAAATTATTTTCAGAATATTGATTTCAATGGATTAATTTCTTTCCTTAGAAAATAAATAAATTAAATTAAGTTGTAGTGCTTGTGCTGATTTATCTACAGCAACATGAGTTAAACTCCACATGCTATAAACACAAACACTGACAAACTCTTTCAAAAGTCAGCCACAAAACCTTTCAGCAGTCCTCTGAATATTTTGTTCATCTAGCATGTTTCTGCTGACCAAATGGACAAACCACCAGAGTAACAGCAGACAGTGAAGCTTGATGATACTCACCACCACAGAAAGAGATTCCAACCAGGCCCAGGCTCAGACACATGGGGATAGAGATCTTCAGATGGTCCCATTCAGCAGCATTATCTCCGGTCCATACAGCACCTACAGACAAAAACACACTTAAACACTTAGGGCCCTGGGATAAAATAACCTGACAAAAGGTTTTTTAGCAGGTGGAATAAGAAGTAAAAGCAGTAAGGGGCTTACCGTAGCGCTGCGACCCAGCAAAGAAGGCTCTGGTCAGCACAAATGGTCGCTCAACTCCGCCTGACCTCTGGATCTGACCCTCCGCTGTGGCCATTTGCTGCAGAATGTTTTAAAATCACAACATCACTCATTTCATTCCCACTGCTGGAAAATAAACGTCATCAAAAGTATGAGGATATTTTCCCCTGTCCAAAGCTGCCCACGTCTGATGGCTACAGGTCATTTTATTTTGCTAAAACTTTAAATTGTGTCTCATTCAACATGTTCTACATGCTTGGATAGTCAATTCTCAAATAAATCAACTACAGCAGCCTAATAGTTACTTTCATGCGTGAATACTCAACCAGACTAAGAAACATAAAGAGGATGAAATGCAAAGAAATAATTAAGAGAAAGGTTCAGTTTTTCACACAAAGCCATAGTCAGATCTTGTGCACTCACCACATAGAAGCCATACAAGTTGTGCACATCACGGTGCTCCCAGACTCCGTGCATCGCGTCCTTGTGCATGGTGACCTCTGGTCCGTTGAAGACTGACGGCTCATTCATGTCGTTCCATGTATACAGGTTCTCCATTGAACCCTGGAGGGTGGACAGAAGTTGTGGATATACGTTTTCAGGACAGATAAACCTTAAAAAAAGTGCCATTTTTAAGTGGCAGTCTTGAGGATTTCAGTCCTGGTTGATTTAGCGACACCTGTCATTACTAGAGATGATAAATATGATTTAATACTACAGGTCACAGAGCTCTGGGTGCAGCAAAACAAACTACTGTTGTTTTAATAAACAAGTCCAGCAATAACTGGCCTTTCTCCAACATTCTGTGAGCAACCGTGATCTGATTTTATGCTGCACACAGCATGAGTCTACAAACAGCAGGACACAATGAAAGGAGTTGGCTACCTCGCTGAGCTGGAGGTGTGCAGCCTGTCGCCTGCAGCTCTTCATCTAACAGCTCAGTGTGGCTGCTCCTTTTTGTTCCATTACTCCCTGCAGTTTTTCAAACTGATTCACTGCTGAATGATTGTTGTTTTGTTCTGTAGACCCATTTTGATGAATGTTAGCGGTAAGTGCTACGCTCACTGAAAAACAACTGCATTTCCTGTGAATGAAAATGTAAATACTGCAATGCTTTCATCAGTGGGCCAAAGGCTTAATCATCATTATGTTACCTTATCTGGTGATAGAGACTTAGAAAAAACATTAAATCTTTGAGATTTATTCTTTAATGGGAAAGTCTGCTAATGATACTGAGTGTTGTGGAAAAAGAGCTTGTGACGGTTTAACAAAGGTTTCCAAAAACAAAACGCAAAAAGGATCTAGTGTCGTGCTGTATTAACGTGAGAGTTCTTCAATTACTTTCCTTTCTTATAGCAGGCTGTCACATAACAACAGCCAACACGACAAATCTTTAGTATCTCACTCATGCATGTAGTTGCAAATGTGTAACTGACAAATGTCCTCACCTCATACTGATCGTAGGCGAACATGCTGGCCCACCACTCCCTCATGTCCGTACGGGTGAAGTCTGGATAGCCGGCACTACCTGAAGGACATTAACCATCCCGAGGAGAAAGAGGAAGAACAGAGAGGCTTGTGAGAAAAATATTCATTGTAATAATCTCTGAGAAACACGTCACTATGACTGTCATGTTTCTCAGTAATAATCCAGTTCATGAAGCTTATTTACTAATGTGTTTTCTATCTATTTGCTGGTGACTGTTATGAGTTGTCAGTCTCTTACCAGGCCAGCACCAGCCCTCGTAGTCTCCACCATCTTTATTCTTGATATAGAAACCTCGATTGCGGATTTCATTGTGGATCTTGTAGTTGCTGTCTACTTTGATATGAGGGTCCACAATGGCCACCATCTAGAACAAAACAGAAGAAGAATAAGCAGAAGGTCTTGAAAGTGTAAGTCATGTCAAGAAGGTGGCTGCAGGTGATTTACTTTCCTGAGATTTCAGGTAAAGTTTAATAGAAAGTAGAATAGATACTGGAGAATTTTTGGCCAGAAAACCCACAGAACAATGAATCCTCACATTCATAACAACGTACAGTAATGTTGGATTATTTGTCGTATGTACCTGGCGTTTCTTGTCTGAGAGACCCTGCAGCATTTCCTTTGGTGTTGCAAACTTGTGAGGATCCCAGGTGAAGTAGCGCTTGCCGTCCGTGTGCTCGATGTCAAGCCAGATAAAGTCATAGGGGATGTCGTGCTCATCGAAGCCGGCATCCACCGCCTGCACGTCTTCCTGGTCATTGTAGTTCCAGCGGCACTGGTGGTAACCCACAGCAGACAGGGGAGGGAAGGACTGGGTGCCTGATGGACCACAGCAGGAGGAGGTAAGAAGACGAGAGGAGGTCAGTCAAATGATAACAGATACCCACACTGGTATCAAGTAGTTAATTAGTGTCGGACGATTTGATGAATATAAAGAGTATTAGCAATAGGCCGAGTAAGTTGACAGTTTTTTTGTATTTTGAGCAATTTTTAATGATTTTATTTTGCTAATTTAATGGTCTGCCTCCAAAGAACGATTGAGAGTCACTGCTCAAATCACGCATGGAGATAGGTCTGGCTATGGAGGATGACACAGCAACAACTCTTGTTCAGTAAACACAAAGAGGCCAGCAATGGCAGAGAGAGACATCGTAAAAAGCCAGCAAACTTTCATATCTAACTCAGTGAATCAAGGTTTTATTTCAACCTAACCAGACTGGTGATTGTTAGAGCAATAGAAAGACAAACCAAAGACTGTCAAGTTTGAATGTAGTGTGCTTTACAGTCAGTCAACAAGGTCATCAGTTTAAAAAGTGTATGGTTGTGTTTTTCTGTTTAATAAGGAAAATAATTAAAAAAGAAATTTCCTTTGACATTTTGTAAGTTTTTAAAATTATTTAATAGATTAAAAAAAGCTAATAGAGTTTCTGGAAGACAGCAAACTCGCTGCTTGAACACACCTACTTGTACAAATATATTGTCAGTTGTTGGGCTGCCAGTTGAACATTTTTAACATATCTCCTAAACCTACATGAAGGCATGTTTAAACTTTGTCCTGACCTTTACTTTTGGTGGACACCGGGTGAAATAACCAGCTAATTTGTGTTAAATGTCTGCACCCCCATAACTCTTCAGTCAATTCAAACAGTTCATTAATAATTACAAACTTGATTTAAATGAAATAGTGAGGTTAAAATCAACAAATTGTGTATCTTTATAAAAAAGGTATCAAAGTTCAATGTGTGCATTAAACATTATCAAGTAGTAGATATAAATAATGTGACTGTTTCTGATAAAACAGGTCCTTTGACTTGCAACATTTCCGTTAACTTCAGTGTTCAGAACATGTATTTTAAGTGACATTCATTCACCAACCCCAACTACAGGAAGTGCTTGAGTCCTGGGAAAACATGAGAAATAAGGCATTAAAAGGATACTTGTAGATTTTCAAGCAGCTTTGAATTATAATAGTGTCGGTGGCATGTGTACATGAACTACAGGAAACATCCCTCTATCTTGCCAGTGCCCAGATCTCCCTGCTGAAATCCACCGGATGATGTGAAACTAATTTGAGCTGGCTCTTGGGCTGTTGCTCCAACTACAGATTGTATTTCCTCATTAGGACACACAGAGTTTAGAGGCAGATCTAGAGAGACGCCCTTTTCTCTCAATCTGCTTCTAAACTCTTTGTGTGGTAAAACTAGGCAGTGCTAATCAAATATAAACCAAGATTATGTTACTGCGCTGCTCTCGCCTTAAATGTTTTCAGGAACATATTTCAGCTTGCTGTTTTACTGTAATTCGAGATCGTTTGTTACAAGATGGTGGCGACATTGTCCTTTGTCAAAATGAACAAGCTTGCATTACGTCACCAACCAGCTGGAGCGTTTATTGGTCCAGTGCAGAACACTACATTCTGGTAGATGTAGCTTTTCTACCTTTTAAGCAAAGCAAACACCACAGCCCTTTTCCTCTGTTTTCTCTGGTCATGTAGCATCAATTTCAAAAGTATTTGGATCTGTCTACTGCATAGACAGCCCAGTTGGATAAAAAAGACCATCTTGCCAGCAGTGAAATACTCCTTTAAGTGTTTGTGCAAATGGCCGGTCATCCATCTTCCTACCTGTGAGGGAGGCATACTGAGAGAAGACGTCTTTGGGTGTTGGTCCAAGCATAATGAAGACATCGATGATGCCGCTTTCAGAGATCCAGCGCACGTCTGTCTGTGGAGTCTCACTGGAGCCTTGAACGTAATCCAGCATTTTTCCAAACACGGTCTGGAAAGAGACCAAAGTGAGTGAGTGAAGCTCTGGGCTTTGGTGCAGCAGACATTTACCACTGGCTATTTTTGACAACAACAGCTCCAGGAACTACGGAGAAAGGAAAAAAGGGACATACCTTTCCAGCTGTGTTGGAACTGATATCTACCCACGTCTCAGCAGCATTGAGCCAGAAGATGCCTGTGGTCCGCTGGGCGTTGTGGGCCAACATGACCGGGACAGCGCCGTAAAGGGCCATAGGGTTATACAGCTCGTACTGGAACACATCCAGGTTATAGAGCCGATACGGATCTCCATTACTGAAACAGAAAAACACACACTCAGGCTTGATCCAATCCTGCGAAGACTACTCTGAACACAAAGGCAACTCAACCTCCATCTTGTATGTGTAATATGACTTGCTGATGATACTCACTCTGTTGTTTTAAGTCTGAGCGTATCTGCGTGTTCTGGGATACCGTAGACGTGCTCCACACCTGGCAACGAAAAGTCTAAACTAATAGAGGATGGACCTGTGAGGCGAGAGCAACCAATTATCAGTTAGCGGAGACATCATCATCATTTACAAGCGAGACTTATTTCAGATATAATAGGAAAACATGAACATATAAGCAGGACTTACCACTAGGTTTGCTGTCTGAATGCGATTTAAATGTTTCCTCCCACATCCCGTCTTCTGCTTTCTCGTCCTCTTCTTTAGCTGTCTGGCAGGCGAACAGAGACACAGTAATGTCATTTACAAGAGAAGATCCAGGCTGAGATACAGCATTTATGTGCTGTGTTTAAAATAATGAGAGCAAGCGTAAACCCATTTTAGAGAGTAGTACCTCGGCCTGGTTTGCCGGATCAGCCTCCTCTTTCTTCTCGGCCTCTGGGTCTGCCTGACTGCTTCATGGTACAAAGAGTGCAGGGAGGGGTGAGGAAGGGGATATGGGAAGAAGAAAGATATACCACATAAGTAAAGCCATGATATCTTGAGACGAGTGACAATATATGGGAGTTTAATTATACTCTGATAAAAAGGAAAAGGACATACAAACAGGGAGGTTGGTGAATACTCCCTGACTCCACAATGATGACATCTAACAAATACTCTACAAGGTCTTCATTGACTTAACTTTAATGACAAAGGGGACTGAGCAACTCCCTACCTTGTGGCTATTTAAGCTCGGCACTATGGGACAGGACCTCTAGAGGCTGCTGCACGTAACACCCACAAGGCTCCTTACAGAACCTGCTAGTACCCAGTGGTTCCCCAGTATAACAGCGTGTGATTGAGGCATTGCACCAAAGACCCATCAAACAAGGCAGTCACTGCGAAGGTGCATGCAAGAGGCAGTGGTGCCAAAATGTGCTTTGAAAAGTCTTACGCCATGTTCACACTGCAGCGGAAAACAAGGCTCTTGACAAACAAACCTGGTGCCTACCCACAATGCAACTTGACAACAGTTCAGCCGAAGTTTTGGGTGTTTTATGCTAGTAGCAGCTAATGTTTGCATGATATCAGGAAGAATTGCCAAGTCGTTAAGTATATTTCCATCTTCAGTTTGACATCCACTCTAATCTATTTCGGCTGAGGAAAGGGATTCGATTTTCCCGAACCAATCACAATCACTGATGTGTAGCCATGCCAACATAATCATTTTGCCTGGGTTTTCAGGTTGGAGCAAACCAAAGTAAAACAAACAATGATGTTGGGCAATACTGAGAAGATACGACGATTCTAACTTTGATACAATACCTTGAAAGACAAATATGCGATACCAAAGGAAATATTGACACTGGGGGCATACAGATTAGATTTTTTATTAAAAGATAAATATAACAAGGCTATTATATGACATCGCCAACTTTTCTTTTCTTGGTCAGTAGCAGAAAACATCTGAATGACTGTGGTGAACACTGACAATAAGTAATGTACTGATACTGTGGAATTTAAGTACTGAAACAGTTTCAAATATTCAGGATCTATATGTATCGATTAATCAATATTTTGGACAACACTAGCGTCTACCATGTATATAGCAGTAACCTTTGTCATTATTACTCCTCTTTGATTCCAGAGCACTGCTCTACAACAGCTTGACAACACGTTAGTCCCCCCATGACGCTCACTGGATTGATGAAATTGTCAACCAAGAAACCACTGCTCCATGTCACGATGCCAGAAGCGTCAGTCAACTCGGTGGAGTGGGCAGATTCAAAGGTCTAGACCCAAGCAAACTAATATAGCCTTGAGTCTGTGGCCTTAAGTAGAGATAAGGAGCTACAGAGCTTTCCCTTCTTTTAACTACACATCCGCGTATTCATTTTTCATTTTCAAATTCATTTTCAAAGATATTAACCCCAGTTGGCTAAATGTCTCAGACTTCACACAGCTCCCTCTGAAGCCACATAAGGCTTTATATAACCTTTTCACATATGTAATAATACTCATACTACTCGGTAGTAACTCTCGCTACAACTTGGTAGTGCTCAGACTCAAACTGCATTTTTGTATCACACGTGATAACAAAATCTGAAGGTTGATATTTCCTCAAACGTTTTCAGTTTGATCTCAATATGATGATCACGCTCTGTAACACTCCTCATGAATTTAGCCTCCATCTTAAATTGCAGCCACACTGCATACATTAGTACGGGGCTGTCACACCACAAACACAACAATGATGGAGGCGCCTACAAAGAGCTGTTTCCCGCAGTAATGAGAAAATGGCTTTAGAGCTCTAAAGCAGCGCTGCCCCAGAAAAACTGCAGAAAGTGTCCCAGTGTAGAAAACTCTGACCCCTTAAACTGAGGTATAACCACAAAGAGAGAGGTTGCTGCTGGGTTTGGGAACTGGGCCGCAGTACCTGAAAATAAGACACTAACTATGGTGGGACTCAGGCTACGTGTGTGTGACGATAGAGAAGCTTTGCTCTATGTGCCTTCTAAACTGGTCCATGCCTGCTACCATTAGCATTAGTTTCCATCTATCGCAGTTAGCTCTCACCATCAGCTGAGCAAGCGTGAAAACTAGTTTCAGGCAACATAACTAGAAACACAGTCAGTCATGCAGTTGCAGTGTTAGATCTGCTGGAGTGACACTATGTGTACGTCTATGTGGACGATTTTGTTAAACACACAAAACAGTAAAATTACTGGTTGGCAGAGCAGAGCCTACATCATTCAGGTGAATGTGTTTTTTCATGATCAGGATGATTTTTTCTTTGTTTCATGAAATAAGACAAAAAAAATCAACTTCCTAAGTGGCATTTCTTTTATTATTAGTTTAAATTATCCTTTAATATATGAGGATGGTAACAGGGGGCTGAGCTGACCCCTTAATTCTGGATCAAATTAAACACCGACATGCACACGCTCACCCACACCCCTTTCTCACTCTCAGTCACAATTATTGGAGGGTACACACTGTATTTGGTGTGATGGGAGTCCCTACGATTTCTGTCACTATTGGCAGCATTAGCACAAGGAACAGAATACACACTCACAAATCTTAAGGGTCTTTACCTAGAGAATACCCTCTTGATATTATCCCACACGCTAGCCACTGTGCTAGTTACTTTATAGGAGAAACTAGGATGATAGGGAGAAGAGGACAGAACAACGAGTCAGAGACAATACTCAAAAAACAAACCATTTCATGGGAACAAAAATAGAAATCATCCACTCAGTGAGGACGTGGATTAAAAGAAAGGGCTGGCATTTGTCAACGTGTGTGCATGCGTGGTTTTCTCACGTGTCCTTGCGCATCCTCAGGTGCTCAAACGCCAGCAGGCCGCGCGAGTTCAGCGACATCAGCACGTCTCGCCCTTCCATGATGTCCAAGCGGAAGGGCCGGACGCTGACGATGACCCTCTGAGACTCCGCCCCCAGGGAGAGCACTACCCCGTTCTCGTCCTGAGACAAGAGGGACAGGCTGAGGCAGCGAGAAAGAGAAAGGGAGAGAGGAAGTTAAGTTAGAGAGGACTTGGTTAAGAAAAAAAAACGAGTGTGTCTGTCTACATGCTGTAGGTGTGACCTATTAGATCCTGGTGATGCAAAACTAAACTAAAGCCTGAAGGCAATTATCTGAAATGACTGGCTCTTTTGCGTCACTGGAAGAATTTCAATCAGGTCATGCACTGTGGGTACAGGCCTCAACCTGCTGAACAACACAAGGATGTTTTGTTTTCATTAAATATTCAAAGTCATACAAAATGTTCTTGATTTTTTTTTTAGTCATGAGATGTTACCCAATTCAGGCACACCTATGAGTCACTTCTTTGGAAACACGAAGTTACTTACTTAAGCAGTCTTTTTCATAGCAGTCAGTTTGACTTTGAAAAGCATGGGTTTTAATTACATTAGTGATGGCTCTGTTCTACTCAAATGTCCCAGTACGCCATGACAGTGAGCCAACATGCACAACCCCAGGACCCTGACACTGAAGCAGCTCAATGGAATTCAAACATCATTGTTTTTATCTGTGCTTTCTCTACTATGACATGTTAAAATGTCCTCTGTAAAACAGGTCTGTATTCTCTTTTCAAATCTTCTGTTACTCTGCATATTTTAATCTTTATCTTTTGTTAATCGATCTATCCTGGAAGAGGCATCCTGTCACAGCAGTTTTGGGATTTGGGGAAGTGTTAATTTTGCCTTTTCACTTTGATGATCTTAAATCAAAGCCTCCATCCACGCACCCACTCCACGCCACACAGTGAGTAACCCCCTCTGGAGACTTACGGCTCAGTAGGCGGTTCCCTGACGAGCACGTCTGGGACCTCATAGCGAGGCTTCAGCGGCTTCAGCTCGTTAATCTTCACCCTTGTTATGTTTCCCTGGAGACGGTAGAGCTCGAGCAGCAGACGCACCTGAGAGAGGGAGACGAATGAGAAGGAAAGGGGTGATATAGAGGAACAGCAAAAGAGGGTATTATTATTATCTCGTGAGCACTGCAGCAGAGGTCTGCAAATGGGTTCAGCCAAGGGCCAGTTTATTTCAGCACTACACTTGGTTTGCCTTATTAGGCATTTGGTTTTGATACCACGAAGAAGGGGAACTTGTAACCTGTGCCTTTATAATAGTATACCAATTTCCTGATCTGGGAACAGGTTTAACATTAGGCTATATCTGGCATTTTAGTCAGAGGTTTGATTGTGGTACTTTAAAGTGCACCTGCAAATCCTGATGTTGAGCAGTTAGAGCCATATGCCTCTTGCAGCTGTGATGTTCACTTTGTGAGCAGCTTCTATATGTGTGATTTACCTTATTGTTGTCATTGATGAGCTGCAGCGTGAGTCTGGTGTTGGTCAGCTCCATGGTCTCCAGCAGGGCTCGATAGGGAGACTCACCAGGCTTCAATGCTCGCTGACGTCTGTTTGAAATTTAATAAAAAAGACAGCGGACACCGGTGATAAATCAGCGACTGAGTGCTTTTGTGTCTTTAATTGAATAAATGGGTTATTCTTCTGTCTTGCACTCACTTGCAAAAGGCACTCTGGTCACAGGTCTTGAAGTTGCCCCTGTCCACAGCCCACGTCCCACTGAAGCACACGGCCAGCCACAGCACCAAGGCAGGCGCCATCCTTCAGAGAAAATCAAGAAGGCAACTTAAACTTAAGATGATCACCTTTGGTTTAACAATGCTCAAGTGGCTACTCAAGAGGGCAAGAGCCAAAGTGTAGCACTTATACAGAAGCTAAGTGTGTACAGAAGACAACCAGACAGACAGACAGGCAGAGACACACACACACACACACACATAGACTTTGATCTCTATGATGGTAAATGTGTGTTGACGTGAAAAACAGCGCCTGAAAATGTCACAAGCAGCTAACCCATTTCCCGTTTCCTCATCCTGCTGCAGCTGCACAGTCTGCATATATTAACATCTAAACCGTTAACCAAAATCTAGTTTTTCATGTCAGACCCCGGGCCTGCATGTAGAGACTCATTTCCAGTCGCCATCCTCCTGTCAAAACCGGGTGATGTGATGTACTTGAAATAATGCCAACTGACAGTATTAGCGAACGTATCAGCTAATGTGTGCTAACGTTAGCTAGCACCCACTCGGATATCTGAATAAAATACATCAGAAAACAGGCTCAAGTTATTAATTTGAGAAAGATAATGCACCAAAGTTTTACAGCCAGACTAACACCTGATTGTCTGACAGGAGTGTTGCTGTTAATCACCTCTCCGGGTCATGATATCGTGCTAACCTTGCTAACAGCGGCACAGTCAGCCTGTCAATCCGTTAATTCAATTGAGGGGGGTTCGAGACCTTTCCACTATGGCTTCCCCTCACGGCCGTTAAACCCCAGCACTGTGAGTAATGCTCACATGTCTGGTTAGTGTGTACCCACAGCGATAAACCCCGGCATGGGACGTGCTGATAACATATCAAAATAGCGATAAATTCGCGATGAAACGGCGGACCTGCTTTGTCTTACCTTTCAGTGAAGGTGGCCATCTTGGTTATGCTTCCGGTTGGCTCCGCCCATTTCAGTCCGCAACAAAGATCGTTAAAAAGTAAGATTCTCATGAAATGACTGAAATATTTATGTTTATTTTCGTTGAACTAGTGAATTTAATGTGAATTGAATTGTTATATTACAACATTTACTTTGTGGAAATTATCTTTTTATGATATTGGTGATAAAAGGAGGATGTACGTGGGCCTCGTTTGCATATTCCTCCTCTCAGGCGCGGACACGTCACCTTCAGGCTCCACTCAGTGAAGTGCACACATTGGTTCTGGATTTGTCCCACTGCTTGAACGGGATTGATTTCCAACCAGTGCAATGAACAAGCGGTGGAAACACGTGTACAGTCTAATGCAGTCCAAAAAAAAAAAGATGTGGCAATACATCTGTCCCAGTGAATTACTTCCTCATATTTGAAATGGCTTTGATTTTGGATTAAGATCTTCTTTATCATATAAAGACAGAATAATGCGCATTAAAAAAAAATATATATTTTCAAGCTTGCTAAGCTATTTTCTTTGGTACATGTGCTCGATTTTACCATGTCCCCAAAGCAGGTTATCAACCTCTACAAGAAATATGAAATACTCCAAATATTTCAATTGTTTCATAGGCAATGTTAAAGGTCCAGTATGTAGGATTTAGTGGCATCTAGCAGTAACTGAATAGGATAGAAGAGAAGAGAAAGAACTTTATTCATCCCCGCAGAAAAATTCAACTGTCCAGCAGCTTATAAAAAAACTAACAACCACACTTCCCCTCATCAACAACACAGTGGTATTGAAATAGACATAAAATAAAATAAGTTAAAATAAGTGCATAAATAGAAATTAAAAATCAAATTAAAATGGCCCATTCCACAGTAAAATGCGATGTGTGTAAGGACGCATTCACACTGGCGCTATTTGGTCCGCTTTAAACAAACCCTGGTCTGCTTTGGATAGTTTGGTTTGTTTGGAGTGGTGTAAACGCTCTTTCGAACTCTGGTGCAGACCAAACGAGTGAGCCCTGGTCCGCTTGAAAACTGGGGGTCTCAGGAGAGGAAGAGGACCCGCTCTGTAGATATAAAGAGCTTATTCAAAGTTAACAAAACATAATTTTTATTTTCAGGTGATTATAGACAAATGACAAACATAGTTATGAATATTATATATCAGATGCCCCTAAATCCCACACACTGGACCTTTAAACTCTCTCTGACTATATATGTACACATGACTTTGAGCCATCTTCCAGCCTGTTAGGTAATAGTTTTACGCCCTCCAAAAGACCACAATTCCACTGAGACCATATTAGACACTTTTTTTTTTTTTTTGGTGGAACTAAGCATTAACTTTCACTCAGTCACTTCAGTTTGACGCCATTAATAGTGTTAAAAGCACACATCCATCACATTATGGATCCATACTGTTCACCAGTTTTTGGCACTGTATATATTTTTGGATTCGCTCATTATTGTTTACAGTTGCACTTTTTCCATAACTGCTACATGGCAATTTTCCTTTGGATAAACTTATTTTAAGGGGTCACAAAAAAATTGTGGAAATAGAATGTTGATTTAACTCTATGGTGATTTTCAAGGCCACAGTTTATGGTGTAACATAATGTTATAAAATGTTATTTTGTTCTCCGAAAGTACAACCCCTGTTCAGTTCACAACCTGGGGGTCACAAGATTATTAATGAGGTATAAAATAAGAACTAACTAAATTCTGCGACACAGCTATGTTTATTTTTCAAAATTTCTCCAGTGTTTGCTTTTTCTTGTGAAATATAGTTTTTTATTCAATTGAAACAGTCTCTAAGACAGAAGAACCACTTCCTGTGATTTGATGCTTCGTATTAGGCAGTCACAAACAACAAAGGTTGGAAACCACTGGCGTAGAGAATCTAAAGGGTATAAAGAACATGGTAATAAGACTTCGGGTGATCATTGATAAAACATTTCAGCATTATCAAAGGACGCTCAATTCAAAACACACTCTAAGACCAAAATGATTTATTTTGTAAAGTGGTTGAAACAACAGTTTTGGCGAAATACGAGATGCACAGCTGTTTGTAGCCACAATTTTTGAACGTGAGCAAATCTGAAAATGATACAAAACAATCTATAAATTATTTATGTCGTATTTTCCACAGAAAATGACACATTAAGGCTGCATACTGTGTGGAGCAAATTCTGTATTAACACAATATACATGTGTGCCATTTCAACTGTCCCCTCGTCTTTGTCACAGAATCAAATCAAGTCTAAAAATATGGTACAAAAGGTACACACACACACACACGCACACACACCGCTATACTTGAAATTGAAGTACAGTGACAGTAACTTTGCAGTCCACTCTTTGAGCAATGTAACACAGTATTCCCTCTATTTTACAGTCTCTATTTATTCCTTGTCACCTGCTCTACACTGTTTGCTCTCCACTATCCATTAGAGCTGGAACCGCCAGCACAGGTGTCCCAGTCTGTCAATGTTTTTATGCAGGACGCTGTGAATCGGTGCCACGTATCTCGCCACGTCACCGTCCCGTGAGAAATCCCTGCAGAACAGCCCCTTCTCTGGGTTAAACACAAACTTCTGGGGCATGGGCCCGTTGCCTCTGACGTACTCCCACACAGCCAGCAGCAGCAGCCTCACCTCGAAAGGAGTGAGGTGGGGGAAAGCTTCGTGGACGTTGGCTAGCACAGGAGGCAGGAGCTGACCCTCTCCCATGCAGGACACCAGGAGGCAGGAGGCTTGGAGGTGCCACGGGGAGTCTGTGGACAGCATCTCGCGTGACGCCTCCCAGTGGGCCAGCAGAGTGGCCAGAAGGCCTCTGAGCACGGCTGAGCAGTAGCAGAGAGCCGGGCGTCCAGCTGCCACCACCTGCAGCAGAGGGAAGAGCACCGGGTGGGCCTCGAAGCAACGACGAATGTGGATGTCTCGCTCCACCGTGGTGCGGGCGTGCTCCTCTGGGGGCCAGGACAGCTCACCATTGGCCACATCTGGGCAGACATTCTCTACCAACGTAACGGCAACAACTTTAGCTGCCTCTGCGTTGATGGGCAGCGGCTCATCGGGATCAGATGGTGGTCGTGAGCCGTTGATAGAGCCGTTAAGACCAGAGGAGCTGCAGCACTGGACTACGACAGCCAGCAGAGTCTGGATGTTCTGCAGAGAGAAGAAGATGATGGTGATCATCAAACACAAACTACATATAATTACACTTTTACACAAATGCTGGTACCTTAAATCATTTTCAGGTGTAGCTGAGATAACAGTTAGATACAGGGTGCAAAGCTGTGATAAACTATACTTCTTAAATTGTGCAACTCACCTGCATGACCCCCGATGGATCAGGCATCTGTGTCTCAGTGCGGACCTTCAGCCCCTTGCCAATCACCCCGGCATGAAACACAGACCAAACGCTCCCAGAAAAGTTGACAGTAGTACCGAACCGACAGTTGATGTCCAGCAGAGAGGCTCCGATGTCAGGAGACACAGATGGCAGAGGCAAAGGTGCACCCGACATGTCTGCGATCTGCCCTCCAAACAGGCCAGCGTTGCCTTTGTGCAGCGCTCCTTCAACCAGCTGCTGAAGCACCGCTTTGAGGGTGAGCGAAGAATATGCCGCGAAACGGGACAGGAGCAGGACTGAGCAGTTCACCGCCTCGCCTGCCTGTCCCCCATCTCTCCCCACTTTCCCTGCTTCCCCTCGTCTCCGCAGCGCCAGAAAGAAATGAGTAACGGCAGCGCGAGAGAGCAGGAGCAGGTGTGCTGGGGAGGAGGTGCGAGGGAGCGGGCTGCAGGACAGGAGGCGCACTGCAGCATGAGATACAGCCGGGTCACCGTGAAGAAGGAGCGGGCCGAAATCATGGAGGTGTCCTGAGACTGCTGAGCCCACCTGGATGGCCATGGAGGACTGAGCACCGGCTGCTCCTCTTCTTTCCTCATCCTGACTCTGGATGGCTGCGGCCAGATTGAGCAACAGCTGCCTCAGCTGCCGGGGGCCCAGAGTGTGTGTGTGGATCTGGGCCACACAGCGAGCTACAGCAGCAGGAATGAGTCCCGCCATGCAAGAGGAGAGCGTGGTGTGGAGCTGCCAGGCCAGAGCCAGCTCCTCTGGGTTGTGGGCCTGGGTGAGCAGCTGGCAGAGGGCCTCAGTGGCCACGCTGGGACCCCCATACACCGACAGCAGACACAGTAACTGGTGCAGCCAGAGGTGACGCTTCCTTTCCAGTCTTAGTGTCTCAGCACAGAGCTCTCCTACGTGAGACTGCAGCTCCTCCAAGAAGGGGATGACCCTCTGGGGCTGAAAGGAAGCAGAGTGATGGGGGTTGACTTCAGCTCCATCTGAGCGGTTGAAGACCAGCTTGTGGAGATGCAGAAGCAGCATCTGGAGAAGGCGATCGCAACCTTCTCTGACTCCCTCATGAGGGGAGGGTGTAGGGCCGGAGATGATGACTGAAGCCGGGGTCGCTGTGTCTGCCAAAAAACGGAGGACCCTGGACCCTCCTGATGGGCTCTGGCTAATAAGGTGGACAGCAAGCCCCAGCATGTTATCCAGTTCCTCTCTGGGGAGGCCCTGCAGCAAGGCCTGCAGCTGGAGCAGGATAGGAGGACGCAGCAGCTCCACCAGCTCCGCAGACACCGCACCAAAGAGGTTGGGAGACATTGCAGCCAGCTGTAGCAGAAATGGTACTGCAGCACGGCGGAGTTGAGGGGAACCCTCCCAAGATGTTGAGGATGAGGTGGGAGACAGAGGGCTTGATGGACACAGGCTTTCCTGAAACATCCTGAGCAGCTCCTTCCTGATGCTGTCTGAGTGGTGCGCTGCGAGGTGTCCGAGGATTCCCACCACTGAGCCAATCTTTGGCACTCTGCTGCCTTTGTCCACTCCCATCACCATTAGCCCTTGGTCCTTAGCGCCGTGAGAGCAGAAGTCCTTGAGTCCACATGCCAACACTCGGCTGATGATAGTACCGGGGAAGGCGGAGCCGATGTGAGCCACCACCCAGTCAAAATGCGGAGAGTGCTGGACTGAAGTGTCCAAAAGTGCATCCACACAAGCGTCAGGACACCAGGCCAGCATAGCAGCCAGACACTGGGAGTAGGCCTCCATGAGGGATCGGGTGGCGGCACAGGACATCCAGAGTTGGAGCAGCTCATTGAGGCTGGAGGAGTGGGGGGCCACCCTGCGGCCGGCGTGCTTACTGCTCAGCTGGCCCAACAAGTCCACAGCCCAGGCGGATACCAGAGGGGCCCAGGCCCGAGGGTTGAGACGGATGAACTCTGACAGCACGCCATGGACCTCCTACAGACAGAAACAGGAATACTTAAAACAATTTTCTGGGGAATTTCCCAACCATTATGTTATTATGGATAAAGGAAAACATTTAGGTCGGCAAGACTGCACAGTTTTATTATAAGTGCTCTGTGTGTCCTCGTCAGCGCACCTGTATGATGTCCTCCAGGTTGGCGCTGGAGCTGGCATCACCCTCCGTCTCCAGGTTGTGCAGGAAGGCGGAGACATGCTCATCATAAACACCCCTCAGATGCTCCAGCACCGCCCCCCGACAGGCCGGGACCGAGCGCAGCAGGCGTACAGCACAGCGTGCATGTTCCCGGACACTGAGCTTTCGGCCCTGGACGGTGTCAACGCCACTAATGAAGGACTTGATCTCCTGGGAGAGTTCCTGGGCGCTACAGGAGAAGAAGAGACATGACGACATTTTAGAAACACAAGTACAAAATGAAGAGGGGAAGGAATGAAAAAAAGTGTGTGCCTGTGTGTGTGAGAGGTTCTTCACCTATAAAGATCAATTTATACACCTCTACTAACAAGAAAGAGAACGATATATTTTAGGGCTGCAACTAACAATATCTTTAATTATCGATTACCATGTTGACTGACCAGACACTGTAGCTCTAAAATATTTCTATACTTGTGCCAAAATTATAGTCAGTTAATTAATGAGTTTATCAAGAGAAAAATTAATGCTTGAACAATTTGGTATCTGATTAATAATTTAAATCATTTATCAAACAAATATGACAAAACGTGCTATATCCAACTTGACAAACATTGTTTCTCTGTTTTTTATCTTTGGAAACTAAATATGTTCAAGTTCTCACTATAAAGTCAGACAAAGCAAGCATTTAAGGAAGTTACGTTGAGCTCTGGGAAGTTGCAGAGGCGATTTTTCACAATGTCTGAAATCTGAAAAACTAGATGACTGACTGATCAATGGAAAAAAAATTAACAGAAAAAAGTAGCAATTTAAAAATCATTTCTCTTCATGTATCGATTAATTGCTCAGTCCAAACAAATGTCTTAAAGATGTTGTCGTGTTTATCACATAAGACAAACACAGCAAATCCTTATAATTAAGAGGGCGTTACTCTGTAAAGTTGCCATTTCTCAATTGAAAAAAAAAAATAAAATAAATCAATTACTAAAAAAAATTACACAACTAATTGATTAATCAACTCATAGACTCTACAAAAAATATTTATCATCAACATAGCAGCCCTGACATATAACTCTTGTACAAATTAAAACAAACAAAACAAAAAATAAAAAATAAAATTGCTAAACACGACTGTACTAATACTCCTACTACTAATACAAAAATAATAATTACAATATAATATAGAATGAAAAATAAATAATATCATTAAATATAATTGTAATTTGTAAAGCACTTTAAAAAAAAATTAAAAGTGCTTTATGGGACAGATAAAATATCAAACACCATCAAGATAAAAACAGCAAGAAAAAAATAATAATAATGAAACTGAGCACAGGTTAAAGCCAGATAAAACAAAGTGTAATAAAAATAGATAAAGAAATAATAACATCGATAAAAGAGGGATAGAAAAAGCTGTGAAAGTGAGCTTTGATCCAACTAATATCATTTTAAAGTGTGTTCAGTTATTAATTTGGACATATAATCACTGTAAAACAACAGTTTGGGCTCTAACATCTTGTCATGTGCATCTTTCAGATCCTTCACAGAGTAACGTTACATGAATAATCCACTAACTGACAAGTAACGTCTCTCTGACGTCTTTATACACGAGCAGGCTCTACAGAACAGTGTAGGAACACATAAAGGTCTGACCCGCTGAGCTCTGTAAAGTTAACTCAAATATAAAGTGTATTAAACAGAGTTAATAGAGTGAAGTGTATCTGTAGTGTGAGAGCAGCCGCTTCCTCTCCTCCTCCAGCAGCAGCAGCAGCAGCACTCACCTCAGGGCAGTCTGCGGTGTGTGAGTGTGTGAGCTCTGCATCGCTTTCAGCGGACTCCCGTCAAACACCACAGACATCGTTTGGTCCTTTAACATTAGAGCGTCACATTAAATCCTCCTCTCGGCCGCGGGGCTTCGACGGGAGCGGCTGTGACAGCTTTTAGTGGGTTTCTCTGTCCAATATCAGGAGTAAAATACACAGAAAGGGCGCTCCAAAGCCGGAAGTACGGACTTCTTTGTGGTTGGAAAAACGAAAAGCGACACTGACAGCTGACGTCACTGGCGACACCTAGCGGCACTGACTGGAATTATTCATTTATTCATCAAGATAAAGGCGTTTTTTTTTAATTATTTGATAAATTTCATTATTTTATTCGCAATTTTTTTTATTCACAAACGGAAATTTTCTAAATTAATGCTCAAGTTTTTCTAACGAATTCTATATAAAATCACTTAGTTTATTAAACATCAAAGTATATATATAGTTGTGTATATATGATCTCCTGTTTTCATTTTAATATTTTGTCTTAATATTATCATTTTGTGTTCTTCATGTGTATTTGTATCATATGTGACGCTATTATTTACCTGAATTTTTGTATATTATCTTTTTTTCATTAGAGAAAAACCCCCATAAACTAATTAATGAATTTATTTATTTGTCTATTTATTTATCCATGACATTCATTCATTTATGTATTTATCTGTTTGTTTGTTTATTTAGTTAGCTGGTGTCAAAGTCCTGTCACCTCAGTATGGACTGAAACACTATTACAATACAGTCAACTAAAAATTGGGATAGCATAACAATAGAAAACACATTACTGATCACCCTGAGGTTAAATTATTTAAAAATCAAAAACAGGTAGTATATTGCCAAGTCTTTTTTCATATGTGGAATTTACCTTAGTGTTGTCATGGTACATAATGGTCAATATGAATAAAAAAAATTATGAAAGCTTTTTGAGTATATATTTTCCCTGTAAGTGATGCAGTGATGAACACCATGTAAAACAAAAAATAAAACCATTTTTTAATTTGACAAGTAATATGTAATTTTAAAAATGGAATAGCAGCATGACATTTGATAAGGCTATTAAATTTTACTTTGTCTTTTCCTTTACATTATGTGTCTGCCTTTTACATTCTATCCCACAATTCATGTTTTCCCTGCTGTAACATTTACAGCTTTCATTTCATTATCACTTTAATCTGAAAATGTTTAAACTGGTTGTCACAACTAACTGAGGTCCAACAGAGCAGCAACAGAAATGTGTTTGGGGACAAACAGTATAAAGACAGACATCTCTTGAAAGAGTTACTGCACACTTTAACATATCTTTAGAGCTGCAAACTGAATATTATTACACTGTAATGAAACACATTAATGCTGGTGATTCATACTGACACACCAAATTGCTAGAAGAAAAAGCATTTAATGGGTTTAAAATCACCCAATACGTCATCCACTGTTTTAAATCAGCCCTGAATCCTGCAAGGTCACTGCTGACAGAGGTGGGACTGATCAGCCATGGAATGAATGTTAATGCCCTCTTATCACATCCTGCATCACACATCTCTCTGCAGCCTTTTACCCACTTTTTAAAGCATTTTTCAGTGGGTGGAGTTCGACTCAGAACTGGGTGTGAGGTTACAGATTAAAATGAGAGACATAAAATTTGTTCTTTTTGCCAGTAAGTGTGTGAAGATGAAGAAGCTCTCTGAACAGTGCCAACCATGGGACCTCTGTGTACCTGCTACTGTTTTTTCAGCAAATTACAATATTCAAACATGAGACAAGTCTATCACTCTTGAAGGACATTACAGTATAACACAGCCTGTTTTGTGTGACTGTACACAACAGAAAATCTCTAAAATTATTGAGCTGATTTTAAATTACATTGAATTTTAATCAACATTAAGATCTGATTGTGTCACTGTGATTAAACGGTTAGTGTGTTTTATCATATATTTTATGCCACAGCAGAGAAAGTCACTGGCAACCTTTTACATTTCACACACAGTGTTGCTATCATTCTGGAGAGATATGATCATGATGACACAATGTGATTTTGTTACACATAACTGAAGGTCACCAGGGCAACATAGTCCAAAGGAGGGAGTTGCATCAAATGGATTTCAAAATGGATTTCTGTTCTCAGTTGCCACTTTTGTTGTGTAAAGATTAGCTGATTACATATCTCATCTGGCCCAGGAACACCTTGGGGTCCCCAGGAGGAGCTGGAAGCGTTGCTGAGGAGAGGGACATCTGGGGTGCTTTGCTTGGCCTGCTGCCCCCACGACCTGGCCCCGGATAAGCGGATGAAAATGGATGGATGGATGGATGGATGGATGGATGGAAGATAGCTGAAACTAATACTACGTAACACAACAGCCAGTTTGATCATTTTGAAGGCTGAAGTTTTGTGGTACTGTTTAACTGTATACTGACTAGTGTTCCTATTACTTTGTCCATCAGTGATATCTATAGGGTAGGCTAAATAACAGAGTAATAATAACAATGTTTAAATGTTGCAGTATGTTTTATTTTCTTCACCTTAGACAGTACTTTGTGCTTTCAGCTTGAAAAGTGCTCTACAAATAAGGTTATTATTATTAATATTATTATTATTAATTTGTCCACCATTTATATGAATTAGGGTGGGCTTAAATAACTGAGTAACAACTATATAATGCAGTCTAATATCTTTTTTATGCAACAAAACTGGCAAATAAGTTTATTTACTTATTTATTTATTCATTTATTTTATGTTGTCATTATTATTGGTAATATTTATAACAATTATTGTTATTCATGACTTGCCTATTAAATAATGGTCACTACTACTACCACTACCACTACTACTACTACTACTACTACTACTAACTACTACTACTACTACTACTACTACCACTACTACTATCACCACCATTACTACTACTACTACTACTACTACTACTACCACTACCACTACTACTATCACCACCACTACTACTATCACCACCACTACTACTACTACTACTACTACCACTACCACTACTACTATCACCACCACTACTACTACTACTACCACTACCACTACTACTACTACTACTACTACTACCACTACTACTACTACTACTACTACTACTACTACTACTACTACTACTATCACTACTACTGCTACTACTACCACTACCACTACTACTACCACTACTACTACTAGTACTACTACTACTACTACTACTACCACTAACACTACTACTACTACTACTACTACTACTACTACTAGCATTACTACTGCTACTACTACTACTACCACTACTACTACTACTACTACTACTACTACCACTACTACCACTAGTACTACCATTACTACTACTACTAATAATAATAACAATTATTATTATTATTACTATTATCAATAATACATTTTTTTTCTTATTATATATCTATTTATATATCTATTTGTTTATTTGTAGTTAAAACTGTGTAGTAGGTCTGTAGTTAGATGACGCTAGATTTTGACGTTATGTTGAGGCTTTTATTCTGAAGGTCACGAACTACTACTACTACTTGTAATAATTAATTAATTAATTATTATTAATTATAGCAATAATAATAATAATAGCATTTTTTATTCCTCTATTCATTTATTTATTGTTAGTTAAACTGTGTAGTAGGTCTGTAGTTAGATGACGTCATATTGAGGCTCTTATTCTGAAGGTCGCGAGCTCCGGCCTCACAGAGCAACAATCAGCTGAGCGCTCACAGCTGAGCTCCGGTGTCGGGATCTTTGGTGTGACCTCCTCTCACACTAACACGACCTGTGGACTTCATATTTAGAGGTAAGACTCAGTGTTTAGACGTTAATATAAACTGAACCGTGATGTGAGCTGAGGCTTCGTGAGCTCGTGACGCTGCAGTGTTTATTTAGCTGCTGTGACGTCAGCTTCAAACTAACGGCAGTTCAAGGCATTTTAATGATGTAAACAAGGACCGGTTCAAGCTAATCATTAGCTTTAAGCTAATACATTGTTTCGGTTTCGGTTTATGTAGCTTTAAAACCTTATTTTTGGGGATGAAATGACGCACTTTGTCCACATAACTGCTGGTTGATAGTGTAATATGAATAAGCCTTTTAAAAACTATTTATTTGTTTGTTAAAGCTAGCTGATAGTTATCAAAGCATGCGCACATCTAGAGAGTCTTAGCTGCTGGTTACCAGTTGAGCACTAATTTTACTGTCTCTGCTTGCATGGACGATAAATGCTCTATAGATACTCAGTTTATTAGGTACACCTAGTTACAACTATTGCATATAATACAGCAGTCCTGCCTTAAATGCTCCCACCATGAATATTATAGCTAATTATATCAATTTACAGAGGTAGTGTTGAATTTTATAGTCATTTTGGAGTCTGTAGTTTGTGGTGCTATTAAATGGTAGTACATTGGACTACTTGTATTATCTTTGAGTCAATTAAATTTAATTAGATTGTATTTATAAAGCCCAATATCACAAACCACAATTTTCCTCAGAGAGCTTTACAACATACAACAATCCCTCCTTCCCTTGGATCCCCACAGCGGATAAGGAAAAACAATGAGGATATGCTTATCTGATGGAACACCACCCTAAGACAGTTACAACAAACTGACCTTCATGAAGAAGGATTTATTGCAGTACTTTTTTGTTTTAGCCAGGTGTACCTAACAAACTGGCAACTGAGTGTATGTTGATATTCTATGTACAGATGAGCTGTAATGGCGTGTCACACACATCATGTGGGTAACAGATGATCTACATGTAAGACCTGGGGCCATGGGATCAGTTTCAGAGACCTCCTAACTTAGTCGAAATAATTTTAGTAAGGAGTCGTAGCTTTGGAGTGATTTAGGAAAGTTTTCAGTAACTCTGAGCAGGAAGGGACAAATAATAATAATAAATCAAGAGCAAACAAGCATAGACAACTGTTTGATTACTTGCTGCTGTAACACAAGAATTTCCCAGTTTGGGATCAATAAAGTTCTATCTATCAATCTATCTATCTATCTAAACACACAGATACAGTATGACCAAGGGGAATGTAATTTTTTTTTTTACTTTAACTGTCTGCTAATATTTGGTCTATAAAATCATTTGTTCCTGCAGGCAGTGAAGTCACCCTGAAAGTCAAACCAGTCCAAAGTTACAGACGAAACACCGACATGGCCCCGACACTGGTAAGGAAATTATCGCTTAAAGCAACACTTCACTCACAAAATGTTGCGTTACCATGAATTTGTGAAGAAAAATCTGTTTGTCTTGCATACCTTTGTGGAAAACGTTCATACTGATTTATAGACTGGGGACCATGTTTAACAACAGCAATATCAAAACATCTGATAACAAACTCTCGCACAACTCGTGCAGTATAATCCAAGTCTTTTTATCCAGTCGTACGCTCAGTACTTCCCAAATTATGCATCAATCACTGGAGTCCGGCTTTGAAGACAGCATATTTTATTTACAGTTCAGTTTTCAAAAGTAAAGCTTTTGCAGAAATGCATGTGTTCTGTAATAGGGGAGGATGATATGGCCCTTAAATAACATCATGATATTTCAGGGTATTTTTGCGATAACGATATTCTTGACGATATGATAAATCAGTAAAAAACTAAATTATTAATTTAAGAACGTAGGACGGCATGTAAAACTCGTTCACAAAAATGATCTCTCATTTCTTTAGTTTGTGAACAACAACAGTAACTCAGAGTGAGATTCAGATTCTATTACAATATTAATAGTTCAACAAAATAAAATCTACCACAATTACACATTTAAACAGCTCCCAAATACTAAAAATGTTCCCTGTGATCTATATATATAAATCAACAGGTGATTTTCTTCTTTTAGCAAAATCCTAAATGACTGAGTTGTTTTTTCTCCACCTGGACCTTTATGCTCTGCCATTTCTCCTCTAATCATCACGCTGTAACCTGTGACAGGCTGTTATGATACCACAACTGTCACACATTCACATATATGTAGTTTTTTGTCAAGCCGCGAGCATCACGTAGGTTGACATTACCAAACGTTTATGACAAAATCACTTAACGACACAGACTCCCGTGTGCGCACGGTGAGAGAGTAGAGGGAGAGACGCTGTGCTGCTGCCAGAGGAGCCGCTGAATGAGTTCCCTCTGAGCAGTAACTCGCTAAAAGAGTCTGAGAAGTCCGGGGCTGTTCATAAAACATTCAGGACGCCACAGTTTATTCCACACTACTGAAGCTGCTCCTCTTTCTGGAACCACCGTGAAGTCAGTAATAATTTTAACATGGCATAGTTTTGTGGATGAAGTGTTCCTTTAATCAGAATACAGATTAATTAGAAAATTAGTCTTTTTGTGGTTGTTATTTTTGATGTTTTGTGTTCTTTTACAGCAATTATGTGTCATTATGCAATTTTTATAGCAAGTGTCAAAGGTATTATTGAATGTAGCATTTCATTGATTTTAATTCAAGTCTGTTTTATTTCTATCGCCCAATACAAGTCTTATCTTATGTTTGTTTAACCCAGAGAGTGCAGTCAGGTCAGATGTGTTGCAGTTGTTGCCAAACAGTTTGTTGCAATGTCAAACATTTTATTCTGTCTGCTCTAATCCAAGTATGATGAGAAACCAGAGCTCGGGGACTTGATTGAGATCTTCCGGGGCTCCTATCAGCACTGGGCTGTGTATGTTGGTGATGGCTGCATTGTCCACTTGGCACCACCCTGTGAGTCCACACACACACACACACACAGCTGTCCCCCAAATACTAACCCGTCTCAGTCGGGAACAAAAACAGCTCACATGGACTGTCACATGTAGTTTTTCAGAGCACTGTATCAGTTCAGATTATTTGTTTGGTTGAACTGATTCATAATCCACTCACAGAACATAAAATGTGTTGCAGTATTTAGAGCATAAACCCACACACGTCATGTCCGTTTCTGTCTTATTCATAGTTGAGGTTCCGGGCGCAGGCGCCAACAGTATGATGTCTGTCCTGACTGAGAAGGCCATGGTGAAGAAAGAGGAGCTGTGGGATGTGGTGGGAACCAACCAGTGGAAAATCAACAACGGCCTGGACAAGGAGTACAGGCCCCGCCCTGCTCGCGTCATTGTGAGGAAGGCCTGTGCGCTGGTGGGCAGTGAGCTGCCGTACTGCGTCTTCAGGGGGAACTGTGAGCACTTTGCAAACGAGCTGCGCTACGGAAAAGCAGAGTCACGGCAGGTCAGTGGGCCTAAGTTAGTCTTTTGTAGTCTATTGTGGATGTCTGTCATGAGTCAAGTTCATTTGCACAAGTAGCTAAACACAAAAAACATGAAACAACCCAGCTTTGCCCAGAGACTATATTTAGTATGATGAGGAAAAATGCCAAATTTGTTTTGATTGGTCTAAAGTTTTGAAATCTGGTACGTCAAAGTCTTTGATATTCAACTTGTTGTGAGTTCATAGAAACCAAATACTTGATTATGCTCTTTGTAGTTTCTGAGATACAGACAGTTCTATGCCTCCTCCCCTGTGTTGTCCATCTCATTCTTGTGAATGTGATATCCCAGGAAGGCCTTGAGGGAATATCTTCAAATTTGGCACAAACGTCCACTTGGACTCAAGGATAAACTGTTTAGGAGTTGGTGGTCAAAGGTCAAAGGTTAAGGTCACTGTAACATGTTTGTGGCTGTAATTCAAGAATACAAACAATAATTATGACAGAATTTCACACAGTGTCTAACAGGATAAAATGATAAAGTGATGACACTTATTTCCAAAAGGTCAAAGGTCACTATGATGTCATAATGATTTCTGGCTGTTATTTGATATCATATCTCAGGAACAGAAGGGGAGACATTTTATCTGAAACTGAATTGCAGACACTAATCTTGGGTGTCCACCTTGAAACTGCTGATTGCATAGATTTCGTGTGCTGTGGGGTTCAAGACGTGTGTGAAGCCATGTTTTAGAAGATGTAGCTTCTTTGTAGCACCATCCATATTTGAAGTGCTTTATAAGGGCAGCTGTAGTGCCTACTAAAAGTAAAAAGAAAACGTATGCAATTTGGAACGCACCCTTTGTCTTCTGTCTGGCTACATGTGAGTCTGGACAGACATGGATGTAAACTGCAACTTGGCTGGTTGGTGGAGACGTACAACCGCTAGTTGTAGTCCTCAGGCCCAATCCCCCTCCCACTCCATCCCAATGGAGTTTTGAATGTGAAGAAGACTCATCATATCTCTGCCCACTAACTAAAGGCGTCTGTTCCCCCCTGCAGGTGCGTAAAGCAGGAGAAACCGTCACGGTGGCGGGCGTGGCCGCAGTGGTGGGTCTGGGTATCGTGGCTCTGGCAGGAGCTCTGTTTGGAGGCAGCAAGAAAGAAAACAAGAACACGCAGTGATGGACGTCCCGTCTCGCCTGTTACAGGGGCTTGATGAACAGATCACCAGCAAAGCCAAACTGATACTTAATACGATCGCTCACAGAAAACTCCTTAATTCACATCTGAGATTTAGCCAGAAATTTGATTTGTGTCTCGCCTAATCGACTTTACCTCCATGTGTCCTTCATGCCGTCTTTGGTTTGAATAACAATGTGAAGCTGGTTGGTTCAGGATCAAGGCCCTGTAGTTTTCAAATTTTTTAAAATTTGTACCGACAGAAAACACATTAGCACACACTAATAAAGCTGCCAAGATGAAATGTGTTTAAACTTTTTAATAAGATTTGAAGACATGTAGATATTTTTTGGACTGTGAGGGGTGTGACAGGTCAGGGGGTCTTTTCTATTGATAAAATGCCTTGCTGCTATTTGGTTATCTAAAAAAATAAGCTAGACAAGGAGAATATTAAAATAAATTAATATTAATTAATATTAAAAAAAAATAATAAAATAAGCTAATATGATGACTTTGTGGTTGCAGCTAACAGTAAAGCTCTGTAAAGTCTAATGCACTTCAGCCTGCTGTTTAAAGTTTATAGTGTGGATCATGAAGACTGAACTTATTCGACACTCCTGCAGTTTTCTTACGACATGTCATCAGTTAACTGTATTTATAACACTTTGTCTTCCTCTGACATATAACTGTTTGTATTGTTTTGAATAAAGAATAATTTGTGTGATTCTGTGTGATGTCACAGTGTCCCCTCACGCAGGATCGTTGTTCTCCAAACCTCAACTTCTGACCTCAGTCTGGTTTCAGTTTTAATTTAATTTAATGTTGGTCTTAGCTCAACTTGTTTCCCTTACTTTTGTTCATTTGAATTTCTAAGAATTATAACTAGAAGCAGAATACTGTATTATTAAATTAGTATGTTTTGCAGAGACAAGATCATTTTATGTATTAATACTCTGAACTCTTTCTTTTTAAAATATTTTTTTTCATAACATCTGTTATGCTAATTATGCTGCTAATTTTAATCATTTTACAGATTCATTTGCTCTCTTTTCAAGGTGATTTCCAACCCTCTTGTGCTGGGGAAAACATAGCAACAGACTATATGTTGAGTAAGTATTTTATTACGGCAAAGCAAAAGCAAGAGGCAATAAGGACAGGATAACATAGAAAAATAAAAAACAAAGTAAAAACAAATGCACACACGATGTATGTATAATATCTAAATGATTAAATGAAAATCAAATGTGAATGTGATCTTGAAAAATAATCATTAAGTGTAAATAAAACTTAAAAATGTAAGATGATGTTAAAGGGAACTTTACCCATTTTCAGAATGCATATATGTTGTTTCTATGGTCTAAGACAGTCCACAAATATATGTAAACAAAAACAACTTTCTCCCCAAATCCGAAACTACAGTGCTAAAACTAAAATTTGTGATGTCATAGGGTATTCAGTCTGGAGCTACTCCAGTGATAATGAATTGGTAATGCTGTCCTAGATGACACTGAGAGCACTCAGGAATATCTTTCTAGGTATATGGACAGTTTATGTTTCAGAACTGCAACCACCACAATAGAATAAAGCATATTTGGGTATAAGAAAACTAAAACAACATTCTGTGAGTCCATAAAATCAGGCTCCTGTTCATGGTCTATGGAGCAGCTCCAGATTTTGTACTTGATGACATCACAAGTTTAAGACTTTGGTTCCTGGCTTTGAATGAGAGTAGCTCATGATCACAGCTACGCCTATTGACTGAACTTTCCTCTGACATGGAAACAACATATTAAATGCTGCCCTAAGAACAAGTTAAAAAAAAAAACACACAAATGGGGACGTCAGTAGCATAGTGGATAGTGCTGGCGCCCTATGTACAATGGCGGTGCCTTGCTGCAGTGGTTGCAGGTTCGACTCCAGCTTGCAACCATTTGCTGCATGTCACCCCCCGCTCTCTCTTTCTCTCCCCCATTTCACTCTATCCTGTACATTAAAGGCAAAAAGCCCCAAAAAATAATCTAAAAAAACCACACAAATGTTGCTTAACCAAACTCAAATATAAAAGGATGCAATATAGCTGTCAAAATACATCAAATCTGGGGCATCAGTGGCTTAGTGGTAGAGCAGGCGCCCCATGTACAAGGCTGTTGGTGCAGCGGCCCGGGTTCGAATCCAGCCTGTGGCCCTTTGCTGCATGTCATCACTTCTCTCTCTCTCTCCCCCCTTCACACTTGTCTGTCCTGTCCATTAAAGGCAAAATGGCCCAAAAAATATCTTAAAAAAAAATAATAATATATACATCAAATCAAATGTAAATGATTGGTAGAAAGATGTTTCACACATAATGATTCACTAATTTGTTGTTAAATTGTTTAAATCAATCACTGAATTTGTGACTGCACAAACTTAATTGTAATAAGTGAATGCAGTTTGCAAGTCATGGAAAAAGAAAAATCAGCTTACTCTTCTTCAGTCCTCCTTTAAGTTATATCCTACATTGAAGCTAACTGGTCTTGCTACTCTAGTTAGCTTCTGTTGTTCCTGCGGTTGGTCGGTCTTTTTCTCAGAATAGAGTAGAATTATTTTTTTGCCACCTTGCCTGAAACCAGTAAGGATTTATCTCCGATCATGTTTGAGTCGTGTACTGTGACATATACTTCACTCGTTTGGCTCCAGCACATGCTGTGAATGGTCTTTCCACATATTTTGGTTAGCTGTCTGAAGCCATCATCACAAAAACATTGTGATCTTGTTGTCCTTTTTCTGACTTGCCCAGAATACTCAAAATACAAGATGATTCTTAAGTGTAAATAACAAAACATTCAACACTGAACACAAATATAAATACATAATATATACACATTGGCTTATCAGTGCACTTAAAGATCAAAAAGCACCACATCAAATCTGATGTTCTCTCTTTCTCTGCCCCTCATGAACCTGCCTCCACATGCTGTTTGTGGTTGTTTGAACACCTTGGCAGGTTTTGAGTGTGTTTGTGTGTGTTCATCTGCTCCCCATAAACACCTACATGTACACAACCTAAACAATGTTTCAATCAGCTCTCAGTGAATTATCTGTGGTGTTTGCACCTGACAGCTCTAAATGGTCAGATACAACAGCTGACATAAAGTATAAACTGGGAATAGCCATAGGGGCTGGAAATAACTCTAAGTAGAGCGTGCACCACATGTGCTAAAGGCTCTAGCAGCGGCCTGTGTTTGATTCCAACCTGCAGCCCTTTGCTGCATGTTGTCCCCTCTCTCTTCCCCCTTCTCCCTGTCATTCTTCAGCTGCACTATCAAATAAAGGCAATAAAAGCTCACAAAAATTAATCTTAAAAGAAGGGCCTACCAGTGAGTCGACTAATAAGCTGAAATTCTAGTACATCTCCAATGGAATTTGACAAAAATAGTTGGATGTAAAGAGTGGTCCTTTTATAGTATTTGATATGTCTTTTGTTTCCAGGGGCAGGGACAGCTAGGTCTTTATTTCTTACTTCCTCTCTTCCCCAGTTTATACAAACTTAAAACATCAAAAAAAAATATTTACTTGTTGTCTTGATCAATTCCGTGTAATGTCAATATCCACATATTTATTCCATTAGCCTGTTCATTATACTAGATTTAGAGTGTCCTGTTAATAGGCTGAAAGTCACCTCCCCTTCAACAATTTGTTTTTAATTACCTTTACTGACAATGGGACTTAATTAGTTTGCCATAAATTAAATACTGGTTTTTCAATGAGAATTTAAGGTAGCTTTATTCTGACTTGTGATGTTTTATCAAATTATCCAGATCATTCTGTTCAAAATCATTAAAATTAAATGAAAATTAAAATGGCAGCGCAGCTGGCAGCCATTGTCTTATAAATAGCTGTACTGATGTTGGTCAGAGAGAACGATGGACTGCCACTGGACTTGGCTGAAACGGTCTTCATCCCTGTGGTAGGCACCTCCTTGTGCATTGTCTTACCCACTCCTGGACTCCTGGATTGATTGTCCGGTTGTGCAGAGGCTCCAGAATGACTGATGTCACTGGCAGTCTTAGAAAAAGGAAATAAAGAAAGAATAGGCCTCATTATTGCAATTACACTTTTAGTTTTCAGCTTTTTGGTTGATTATTCATCACTGTTGGGAAGTAGCAAACTACATGTAATTAAACCAGTACTTTAAGTAGCTTACTGTCAGCTCAACCACATTCATACTTGCATAGTGAGTTAAGTAGTTAGGTTACAGTTTTGCCATTTTTGTCTAACTAACTACTGAAACTACAAACTGTTTTGGGCCTTAAAAGGAAGGAATGGTCTTTTTATTTTATTCTACCATTTATAATTGAACCGCCTTTGACCACATTTAGTCAGAACTACTGATTATTGCCATTCATTAACAAATATTCAGAGAAGTTGTTGCATTATATTTTAGAAGTTACAGCTAACTGAGTAATCCTGCTTGGTGAAATTACCCCTCCTTGAGTCTAGTATCTGGAAGGCAGGTGTCTGACTGATGGACATTATAAATAAAACCAAAGCTGACATTCCTGCACTTTCCTATGAATAGTAGGTTACGTTATTGTTTTGTGTTTATGACCTGTGAACAAGTTGGTACTTTGCACTCAACTCAGTTAGGCGTCATTTTATGCTGGCATGCAACTTTTCATTCTGTATAAATAACGTTATAATGCTGTTTCACATGTACATTGTCAACTTGATTACTTTTTACATCACATGATTTTTTAAAAGTAGTTTGAACTACTTTTTCTAAGTGGCTTTAGTTAACTAAACTAGATTTCTCCTGAGGGGAGCTTTGATGTAGTTTGACTTCTACCAGTGTGAAGTCATTGGTAGCTTGCAATATGCTTTCAAAGTACCTTAATGTTCACTCTGGCTATCATCTACAATATTCTGTGCAAACAGTTATTGGTGTAAGGTTATATAAAAGAAAATAATGTACAAATTGCACAACATTACAAATCATTACAGCAAGCAAAACCTGCTCCAATGTTCATATGTTTGTCTGGCTTTTGTTTTAAGACAGACTCTAAAAATTGTAAAGCTATCCTCAAGAAATCCTACCTGTGATGTTATCTGGAACATTGTTCTGAAGATGGAGCGGGTGAAGTGGAAGAGGACCGTCTGGATACTCTGCAAACAGTTATTGGTTTAAGGTTAAATTACAGAAAACATGTTCTAATGTCTGTGTGGCCACCTGACTATTGTTCTTTTAGACAGACATGAAAATTGTAAAGCTATCCTTAAGAAATCCTACCCATGTTCTTCTCTGGATCCTTGTTCTGTGGGTGGGGTAGATGGGGTGGTTGTGAACCATCAGTCGTCTCTGCAAACAGTTATTGGTTTAAGGTCAAATTAAAGAAAACATGTTCTAATGTCTGTGTGGCCACCTGACTATTGTTCTTTTAGACAGACTTAAAGAATTGTAAAGCTATCCTCAAGAAATCCTACCTGTGATGTTCTTCTCTGGATCCTTGTTCTGTGGGTGGGGTAGATGGGGTGGTTGTGAACCATCAGTCGTCGGGTGGGGTAGATGGGGTGGTTGTGAACCATCAGTCGTCTCTGCAAACAGTTATTAAGGTCAAATTAAAGAAAACATGTTCTAATGTCTGTGTGGCCACCTGACTATTGTTCTTTTAGACAGACTTAAAGAATTGTAAAGCTATCTTAAAGAAATCCTGCCTGTGATAGTGCAGCATCTGGATTGTACCTGTGAGAGTGGTGATGCTCACCAGAGGTGGGTAGAGTAGCCAAATATTGTACTCAAATAAGAGTACTGATACTTTAGAACAATATTACTCAAGTAAAAGTAAAAAAGTAGTCATCCAAATAATTACTTGAGTAAGAGTAAAAGAGTATTTGGTGAAAAAACTACTCAAGTACTGAGTAACTGTTGAGTAACGTCTGATATATTTGTAAAATAAGAACATGAACCTAATCAATCAATCAAAAATAATAATCTGCAAATTCATGTATTTTAAACGATAGCCCTTTAAAGCCCCTACAAGGAGCTTTCATTTTGAGTTGATTTTGGCAGAATGAAGGCTACATTTTCCATGAGCTCTAGCGCGTATTGCACCTATTTATAATAGTCACTATTTCATTTCACTACTAGTCAAATGTAAGCAGCTAGGTAAGATGACGTGTGCCGTCTGCGTGCTGTAAATCGTTTCGTCCTGGAAGCGACGGACCCGGACACAGTTTCCTAAAGGTATGGATATACAGTACACTATATAGAAATAGCTTATCGTCACACTGATGGTCTCATTTGCTGTTGTAGGTCACGCACGGACATCAGCAGAAACGAGAGACATTTGCATATCCAGTTAAAAGTTCCTTGTAGTGGCTTTAACTACAACAAAAATAAATTAAATCTTTACAAACATAATATAAATCAAGGCACAAGAAACACAAATACATTGTTATATATACTGTACATATATAAATATAGTTTAGTATATGTACAGTATATGACTCAAGTAAAAGTAAAAAGTATTTTGCATTAAAACTACTCTGAAAAGTACAATTTATCCGAAAAGTTACTCAAGTAAATGTAACTGAGTAAATGTAACTAGTTACTACCCACCTCTGATGCTCACTCAGGCTATCATCTTCAGTATCCTGTGCAAACAGTTAGTGGTCTGAGATTATAAACTAGCCCATGGGCATATTGCACAATATTACAAATAAACCAGCTCTAAAGAAACATTAAGGCATTAAGTAAACAAATAGCCACTACAGTATTTTTATTGAAGAAAAAGGGCATACCAGCAATTGACAAAGAAAAAGGACATTTTCGTTTTGATCCCCACCCATACCGCCTTTACAGGATAATGTACAAGAAACAGTTCACAGGAGATGATAATAAACAGACACAAAAAATACTTCACACTTCAAAGACAACAAAATACAAATACATACTGTACTTAGGGATGAAAATAGATAAAATCTGTGGATATCCTATTATACAGGATATTTTACCTACAACTCTTACAACTACACTCTGACATAGCGGACCGGTATTAAAGGGTTAAGAGCTCCATATATGGTCCCTGCAGAGAGCCATTCATGAACAATAAAGATTACAGATCCTGCCTAGTCTTGTGGGACAGTCTTAAAGGAGCTACAGTATATGTAAGAAATCTAAAGCAAAGAGTCATAAAAATCATCTAAAAAATTTTTTTGCAGTCTGCAAATCATGTTTATGTTTTGAATTTGTGTTTTGGCCTGTTGCACCACCCACCGCCGTCTACCAGTCACGGCAGTAAGTACAGTCTCAGCACCTAGAGTCTGTAGGGGAGGTGGGGCGGACACGACTCGCGGCAGTATTTTGAATTTGAGTGCAGTACCCATTTTGGCCACATTCTTACATACAGCACCTTTAAGTTTATCAAAATAAAGTATCAAAGGGTCCCAGGTTGCATGGAATTTTTGGGTTGACCCTCTAATTGAGTATTTAATCTTTTTCAGTTTGCGGAATTACATCAAGTCATTCATCCAGGCAGAAGCTTTGGGTTGATATTCTGACATCCATTCCAACAAAATCTTTCTCCATGCTAGTAGTGTAGCAAAGGCGAACAGCTGTAGAGGAGATGGAGCCTTGGGTGGTGTGAGGAAAATGCAGAGCTAGCTGCAGTGTGTGGGTGAGCCTAAATGGCCTAGTCTGCCCAGTTGCACAAATGGCCCATCCTAAATGACTTGGAGAACATGTATTTTCTTTCTTTTTAAAGATATTTTTTGGGGCATTTTGCCTTTAATGGACAGGACAGGTAAGTGTGAGGGGGGGAGAGAGAGAAGGGGGGATGACATGCAGCAAAGGGCCACAGGCTGGATTTGAACCCAGGCCGCTGTGGCAACAGCCTTGTACATGGGGCGCCTGCTCTACCACTAAGCCACCAACGCCCCTCATTTATTTTCTTAACTTTTAATTTTAGTAATCAAAATTAACATTTAAA
Organism: Epinephelus moara; assembly: GCF_006386435.1. Lineage (NCBI taxonomy): Eukaryota > Metazoa > Chordata > Actinopteri > Perciformes > Serranidae > Epinephelus > Epinephelus moara. Next base: position 25,954,871 of record NC_065509.1, read on the forward strand.
TACAAAATAAAGACAAAAAACACATTTGGCAATGCTATAGATTACAGCCCTCACTGAACAGTGAATTACTCTGGAGTTACGGTGTAATCCTTTGTTCTGATGGTGTAAGTACAGGATGTACTTATATAGGCCTAGATACTGGGGAGAGGATGTGAAGTCATAGAATAAGGGGGTAAGTAAGTAAGTAAATTTTGGGACAAAGAACTGGGTGTCTATTACTATTACAATTACAATTACAGTAATGTAAAGTAATCTAGAGCATTCCTAAACAATTATCTTTCTATTAAGGTTAAAGATAACACCTGACTGTACAGATGGCTTCAGGCCCAAGTATGCACAGAAACTACCTCACAGGCAGGTTTCCAGAATATCAGGCACATTAACGATGCAATAAATGCCAAAAAAAACCACTATTCAATGCAACTATCTGCAATCAGCACATAAATGTATCTCTATATCGACTGTCCCGTCACATCTGATGTCAGATCAAAGGGGATTGGCACCGTTTGGCACGTTTGGCACGCGTAATGGAAACCCAACCTGATTTGATTAACACAGCTGCAAACTAATGAGTTCACATCCCTCTCAGCCAACCACAAACAGCCACAGCATCAGATAGGGAGTATATATTCAGCATCTGTCATCTTAGAAAAGTCAAAAGAAAAGAAACAGAGTGAGACTGCGAGAGAGAAAGAGAGAGCGCGCGCGCACGAGAGAAACGCAACATTGATTTACAATTGTGGTGATGTCCTCCCAGGCTACCTTTGCATCATCAGCCCGTGGAGGTCTGCTCGCAGTTCCGTATATTCGGACACTGCGAGCAGACCTCCTGGACCAAAACATCAGTTTCCTCCTGGGAGAAGTTTGGCTGTCTGACGCTGCTGCTCTCTTCTGCCATGGCGAACTGAGTAAACTCTCATTAGGCATAGCAAGATTTACACCTGGAGTAATAAAGATGGCTCCAGACGGTCGCGCTTAGATTTCTGGCTTGTTTCAAAATCTTTAGACAAAGACAGTGTTACAGTTAATATTTTAACAACAACGTTAACTGATCACAGAGCTGTTACTGTTAATGTTAATCTTTTGCCTGGCGGGGGTTGTTTGAAAAATTTCTCTTTCTGGAAAATGAATAGTTCTCTACTGAGTCATATTGTGTTCAACTGAAGCTTAAAAGGCTAATTACTCTCTACTGGGACAAAGCTCAAAGGGAAGGGAATTCTGGTATCAACTGGGAGCTACACAAATTTGAGATTGGAAAATATTTGAGGAAATATGGCAGCATTTTAGTGAAATCTAGGAGAGCCTTAGAAGAGAAAGTTGTCTCCGAAATTACAGCCCTTGCTAATGTCCCTCCATAAAATCTATCTGAAGAAGAGAGGTTAAAGTTGGCGGAATTACAAGGTAAATTAGATGACATATACAAAATAAAAGTGGAGGGTGCCTTCATAAGGTCCAGACAAAAGTGGTTGGAGCATGGTGAGCAGATGTCTGCCTATTTTTTTTTATTTAGAAAAGTCACAAGCAAAGTACAATTCTATCCTCCAGCTGAATATTGAGGGAACTGTTACTGATAACAGGAAGGATTAGATTTCATTATATAAATCTAAGTTCAATGTAGATAATATGTCTGCATTTTCTAGGCATTTGGATGCATTGAATACAATTAGCCCTGAAGATAAGTTGATGTGTGATTCCCCAATCACTTTACAAGAAGTTGTAGATTCCATAAAACATTTAAAAGTTAACAAGTCACCTGGTAACGATGGAATCAGCGCTGAATTTTATAAGTCATTTTCGGAGTTGCTTGCACCATTCTCACATAAAGTTTTTTCAGAGAGTATTACTAATTCTACACTTCCCAATAGCATGACACAAGGTGTCATCTGTCCTATACCTAAACCAAAAAAAGATGTTGTTTTGATTGATAACTGGAGACCTATTAGTCTACTCAACAACGATTATAAACTTTTTGCCATTATATTTGCCATGAGGTTTAAAAAAGTGTTAGATACAATCATAGACGATAATCAATCAGGATTTATGGGTAATAGGCACATTTCTAACAACATAAGGCTGGTCTTTGATCTTATTGATTACTCTGATCTGATAACTGAGGATAGTTTTATACTTTTTCTTGATACTGTTGAGCATCCCTTCATCTTTTATTGCCTTGAGAAATTTGGTTTTGGTGCATATTTCTGCAATGCTTTTAAAACCTTCTATGCAAAAGGAAACAGCTCTGTGAAGTTAACAGGTGGTACCACTCAAAGATTTTGTCTCGAACGTGGAATACGGCAGGGCTGCCCGGTATCTGTTTATCTCTTTCTCATTGTTGCACAAGTTTTTTGTCACTATATAAAATCAAGTGACCTAGAAGGTATATCTGTTGCGGGTAGGAACATCTTATTGAGCCAACTGGCAGATGATACTGTACAGCTGTATTTTTGAAAAACTCTCTACAGGTAGATACAGCGATTAAGTGTACTGAAGTATTTTCAAAAGTCTCAGGACTTTGTTTGAATTTAAAGAAATGTGAATTGTTTGCGTTAAAAGAGTCTGCTGTATCCTCTATTAATAGTATCCCTGTCAAGGAAAAGGTAAACTATCTAGGTATTGTTGTAACCAAAAACCATCAAGAAAGAGGTGATCTCAATTTTAATCCAATGATTAAAAAGGCTGAAGGCAAATACAATCGTTGGTTACAACGAGACTTGTCCTTAAAAGGTCGTGTCCTCCTATCAAAAGCTGAAGGTATTTCACGACTTATTTATGTTGCATCCTCGCTATATCTTGATAATAGAACTGCCAAGAGAATTGATCAAATGCTGTTTAAGTTTTTGTGGAAGAACCGTGTTCATTATATCAGAAAATCTGTTGTTGTTAATTCTTGTAGAAATGGTGGCCTTGACTTTCTGGATTTCTCCATGTTGAATAACGTGTTTAAGATCAACTGGTTAAAGAATTTTCTGAAAAATGAGTCCTCCATGTGGAACTTTATCCCCAAATTTGTTTGGGGAGGTCTCCCGTTCCTTTTAGTTTGCAGTTATAAGATAAACAAGATACCTGTTAAACTGTCCAACTTTCACAAGCAGGTTTTACTGGCATGGAACTTAATCTACAAGCATAACTTCTCACCACAGCGTTATTATATATGGAATAATGGAGATATTCTGCGTAAAAAGAAGAGTATTTTTCTAAAGAACTGGTTTGACAAAAATATTTTTTTGGTAAGTCAGCTGATTAACGCTGAAGGTAGTCTTATGAATCATGATGAACTTACTACGTATTATGATTTCCCTGTCACAGCGAAGGAATTTGTTCTGGTAATGGGGGCTATCCCACATGGCTCGGTGACTCTGTGCAGAGGCTCATTCCCAACTGATGTCTCTTTAGTTAATCTTGATGAAACTATGTGGTAAAGTGTGTTTTCAACAATACGTAAGAATAATAACAAAGCCATTCGGGCTCTATTTCAGAATGAAATTGTTACAAAACCTTGTCATTACTTATTGGAGTAATTTTGTCAGTAACATTCCCTGGATTAAAGTGTGGGCATTGCCCCATAAATACTTAATTACTAATAAGATTAAGGAGATTTCTTTTAAAATTTTGCACAAAATGTATTCAGTTAAACATTTTCTCAAAAAGTTTAAACCAGATCTAAATATAAATTGTTCTCTGTGTGCAGCCCATCCAGAAACTGTGTCTCATCTGTTTTGGAAATGTCATTTCTCTAGTAAATTATGGAAAGATGTTGTTAAATTTATTAATGACATAGTTTACAAGGACTTTGTATTATTGTATGAGCATGTTTTATTTGGTTTTTACCCCAATGATAGGAAATTGCATGAAAAAGCGTATATGATAAATCTACTGATCATTCTAACCAAATTTCATATACATATAAGTGCAAATTTTTAAATAGAAGACCCCTGTTCACTGTTTTTTACAAAGAGTTTGAACAGTACTTAGAATCTATTAAATCCTCTACTAATAATAAGGCCTTACAAACAATTAATGTTTGTGTCAAACTTAAAATCTGTATTTGAACACAGTTTATGTGGTGCTGGATTGTGATGTGATGCTTGATCTGATGCTTGGACTGACTGCTGGACTTTGTTCTGAATATGCCTTGAATACTTGTTCTTCCTTTTATTTTCTATTTTATTTATTTATTTTTTCTTTTCTTTTTTTAAAATCCTTTCTGTGTCATGACCCCGTGGCTTATTTTGTTGAATGCACTCTGTATTTGCATGATAGCTACTGTGTGCATTTGTAAATGATGTGCAACATGTTAAAAAAAAAACAAAAACCCTCTCATTACGCCTTTGCGCGCCGCAAGGTGAGTTCATTTAGTTTATACTTATATTTGTGTTGTTCAGAGTTCCCCATGTGCATAGCATTTACGTTGTCCACTCTGACCTGAGCTGTGACTGGTTGCATTACGTGCGCACACACACACACACACACACACACACACACACACACACACACACACACACACACACACACACACACACACAGGGTTTACCTGCTGAAAGTAGTGCAGTTTCATCATGGTGTATTCACGGAACTTGTCAAGGCAATTAGGATCGTTGTTGATAGCTTCGAGTATGTCTTCAAGAGAATCCTTGAACGCTATGGTTCTATTCAAGCTCACCGACTTCCTCAGATGATCAAACTCCAAGTCCTCAAGTTGTGATGGAATGTTGGGACAAGACCAGAAACGCAATGGGCTTCTTTCTCTCACCTAAGTGAATCAGGAAGCAGAAGAGAGGCAATGTCACCAGCTGTTGTTATCAATCCCTAGGGCAAGACCTGAGACAGAGGGTAGTAGAATCAGACGAGCCACCTCGTTGTTTCAAAACTCTTTTAAAAGCTCATTTTCATAAACTGGCTTTTGTGTGTGTGTTTTTTTGTTTTGTTTTATGTTTTAATTAATTTGCTTATCCTTACATTTGTATTCATTGTCTCTTTTGTTTTCTTTTTTAGCTACATTGAACTGACTTCTTCTCTACATTGAACTTGCTTCTTATTTAGAGATCACTGAATTCTGATTCTACTAACCTTTCTCCAACTCTGAGAAAAGATAAAATACACAGAGCATTTTATGATCTTAAGTTAGATCATGCTGGGACAAGTAAAGGGTTGTTTCTCAGGGGCTGAATTTAGGAAGTACAAGAAAAAGGTCAAAATGTCATACTGATGGAGAATCGGTAGCATAGTGGATAGTGCCAGCGCCCCATGTACAGAGGCACTGCCTCGCTGCAGCGGCCGCGGGTTCAAATCTAGCTCGCAGCCCTTTGCTGCATGTCAGTCCCCACTCTCTCTCTGTCTCCCCATTTCACACTCTGAAGTGTCATTTAAGGCAAAAAAGCCCACAAAAATAATCTTTAAAAAAAAAATGTCATACTGATGTTATACTGAGCTCAGCAAAACAGGCTGGACAAAGAAAGGTATGTTATTTTAGATTTTCCTCTCCTCTGGGACAGTGTCATGACGAGAGAACAGCAGATGAGCCTAAGGCATACAGCTGAGGCTGAGAATAATGATAATAATGCTAATTTAGCAGCGGGTCAAGGAGTTATAATAATAATAATTCAGCCTGGGTGGTCTTTCAGTAAAGTACACTTAGCAATCAGGCAGAGAATAGGTATGCATATAAAAATATCAGGATTCCACAGATCAGATACTTGAGGTATTCCTTCATGTTGTCCTCAACAAAAGAAAATACATACAAATCAGAACATATTAATTATATCATGATGAATAATGGTGTTATTATGCACATTCAAGTTTTTATCAGGTGAAAAATATGTGTGATTAAAAATACAACTGTTTTTCCTGGTCCTGGTAAAAACAATCGGTCCTACCTGTTTTTTTTGCTCCAGAATGGACCATCTACTGGAGAAGATTCTCCTCCTCCTCCTCCTAAGGTATCTTCCTGTTGACCTGCCCCTCAGAGTCTTGATCGCGGCTCTCAGTTCTGCTTGCAGTGTTTCCAAGTGTCCCTGTATGTTCCTAACATCTTTCCTTGATTGGGACATGTAGCTCTGAAGCTTTTCTTCCAGCACAAGAGTCTGTTCCTGTAATTCTGTCAACTGATATTCAACACAATAGGAATCATATTAGACACAATTTCGGGAAGTATGTTATGTTCTTTTAATAACTGGTTGTTGAACATTTCAAAGCAGACAGTACATTCCCATACAGTATACAATTTTTTGTATTTCCTTTTTTATACTATCTATACTGTATGTTGTGTTATATGGACCTGTGTCTGCAATAAAGCTTTATTATATAATTTCATTTGTATGCAGGTTAATTTTTGACCTGTGATGTGATTAATCTGTATTAATAATTTGATGGTTTGCCATTCATCATTTAACTTGCATGTCTTTTTTTCTTTTCGTATTTGTTAATTATGAGAGATGAATATTCTTTATTTGATAGTTGGCTTTTGGTTTTGAATATTCATATATTCATTATATTACGGTTGTTTTAATATTTGTAGTTAATATTAATCTTCTGATGATATACATATTCATTCTGGTCATTTGAGTTTTTATCAGTAGTTATTGAATTCTGACACCAAGTTTGTTCTTTAAAAACAGCCACAAACAGTATGTCTAAAAAGAACCTTTTCGACCATACGTTTATCAGTGTTACGTTAACCTACATGTCTTTTAATCTTCAAAATACCAAAATGTTTAATGAATAAATGAGAAAAAATGATGTTCTTAATACTATACCATTTACTAAATAAGAAAATAGCAGAAAGTAAAAGTCCCCTAATGATATTGAGAGGAGCAAATTGGCTTTCCAGCTTTTGCGGGGGCCTTTTGTGCTATGCAATCTGTAAATGTTTCATATCAAGTCCATGCTATCATAATATCAATTAGTTCAAAGGTCAGAGGGATGTTGTATGCTGTAAAATCCTCTGAGGCAAATTGTGATTTGTGATATTGGGCTTTGTAAATAAAATTGATCGATTGATTGACTACTAGTAGTATCTGTGCAATATGTTTAAAACTGAACAGTCTACCTGGTTCAACCAATTGGAATCCAAATCCACTGCCTGTTGATTTGTTTGTCCTTTCTGCAGATCATGATACATGTCCATATCCTGAAATCAAAGAATTAAGAAAACATATACATATATAGTAAAAACAGATAAAGGCCATTCTAAATAAGTGCGTCACACCCTTTGTTAGCTCCAGCCGATCTTCCATAAAACTGCTAAACTATAGTTTTGAAGTGTTATGAGCGTTTTACCATAGCAAACTGTGATATATTATCCATCTTGCCTTTTGCAATAAAAATAGACCTTAAGTAGATTGATCAGACAGATAGACGGATAGAAGTTTTTCTGTTGTTTATCATCAACATCCTATTCTGTCGACTGAGCAAAGTGTTCTGGTTTGATATGGTTTATATGACTATAGGCTGTCTATCACCCATGCTGAAAAAAAAAAACACTTTACACATGTTTTTCTGACGTTTGTCCTGGTGCTTTAAAAACCCCAAAAGAAAACAACAAAAAAAATCAACAAAGACAAAAATATCTATTTATGAGCTTACTATAACATTTTGTTTTAATTTAAATTGATCAGAAAATCAGTTTTTTCCCATTAAGACAACATAGGAGCCAGAACATCATTTCTGTGTATTTATAACAGTCTATGATGACAGTCAGGGGTTAAAATCTGCTGTGGAGCTTTGGAGTGTCATTAGCTCAAAGACCTGTAAGCCTTAGGTAAAGTGGGCCAATCTCTGGCTCTTTAAATACCTCTAAACCACAGGAAACGTGTTTCCTCAGGCTCTGGTTGGCTATCAAGGTCATAGCAACAGCATTGGAAGCACAAATTGGCTCAAGTTAGGTGTCAGTGGAAAGGCCAGGAGCTTGTCTCCATTTTGAGATATGCCAGTCAGTTTGTTTACATGCAGAACAGAAGAAATTCTGGATATGTGGAGAAATATGAACGTTTGAAACAATGCAGTGACAGTTTGTGGATACCTATGGATGTAATGATGTGTTTGGACTAAATATTTCACTGGATTTAGACTGTCTGGATGTTTGACAGTGAGTGAGAAATTTAATGGGAGCTGTGTCAACCACATCAGAGGAATTTGTGTAAAATGATTTTGATAAGACATGATAAAACTCCTGACTTCCAAGTATTTGAAAAAATGTTTACGGGGGATATTACATTTAGAAACCAATTGTTCAAAGGTTAAGAGTCCTCTATCTCCCAAAAAGACATCTTTTACGTATCCCATCCCCATGTCTGCCCATATCTTAAAGCCACCATCAGCTCTACCTGGAGCAAAATAGTTGTTGCCCCAAATTGAGCTAAGAATGGAGAGGAGAGGGGTTTCTTTCAGATATCTTTGAGTAACATGCAAAACACAAATTATATTTTTAACAATAGGATTAAGTGTAATCTTTTTATGTTTGTTATATTTATCAGAGTAGATATCAGTGGGAAAAGGAAGCTTAAGGGAGAGTTCCTCAATGTTTCTCCATGCGGGGGGCTTTTCTGCAGTATAGTTGTAGCAGCCAAAATAATATATATTTGCTTTTGCTTACTTATAATGAACTTTAAGTTTATGTTATGGATAAGTTTAAATTATAGAAATTATGCTTATGTTACGTCATCATGTTGGGGCTTATGGGTGTGGCTTTTTGGTTATTTAGTGGGTTGTGTGGTGGCGGGAGTCGGACAAAGGAAAGCGTTCCTATAGTAGGCTGAAATATTTTTTGTTGACCGTCACCGTTTCCCATTTGTTTTAGCCACACAAGTACTTATTGTTTGTTATTTTATTGTTGCATTATAATAATTGATTGCTGCCTTTTTGATCCTTTTGTTACAATAAACCTGGATCATTTTCAAGACAAATTCAACATCCTTTTCTTTATACTTTTCTTTAGAATGACGTGTCAGCAAGTGGCCTCAGCGGCCTTTTTTTGTTCCTACAATAGTAGAACATTATTGTTCTTAATTGGGTTGCCCAATAATACCATAGCATATTAGGGCATTGCAGCCCTCCTCTGTCAAAGGGCAAGTATAAGAGGGACAAGCGGAGTCTGGGACGCCTATTGTTCCCCAAGTACTGGTTAAACAGTTTTTTCATTTTAGAGAAAAAGCCTTATGGAGGTGGCAAGGGGATGTTCTGAAACAAATGAAGAAACTTCGACCATCTCTCCACTGATTTAGAAATGTCAGCTATAAGGCGGCAGTAGCTCAGTCCATAGGGACTTGGGTTGGGAACCGGAGGGTCGCCGGTTCAAGTCCCCATCTGGACCAAAAATATGGAGCGTGGACTGGTAGCTGGAGAGGTGCCAGTTCACCTCCTGGGCACTGCCGAGGTGCCCCCGAGCAAGGCACCGAACCCCCCAACCGCTCAGAGCGCCTGTCATGGGCAGCCCACTCTGACATCTCTCCACTTAGTGCATGTATAGGTCCAGTTTGTGCGTGTGTGTTCGGACCTGTGTGTAATTGACAACAGAGTGAAAAATTGAATTTCCCCTCGGGGATTAATAAAGTATATAAAAAATTTTAAAAAAGTATTTTTTTACTTTTTGGGACAATTTGAATTCCTAGATAAGTAAAATTATTCACATTTCTAAAGAGGTGGGTGTATTTGGTTGGATTCGCCCTCTGCTCTGAGTTCAAAAGCAATAAGGAGGATTTTGAGTTATTCATTTTGCAACCAGAAATACCTCCAAATATCTTGAATAAATCTAAAAGAGCCGGAACAGATATTACCAGATTTTTAAGAAAAAGAATCACGTCATCAGCATGAAGAGCTATTTGATGGTCGAACCCTCCAATTTTTATACCCGTGATTGTAGCATAGTGCCTTATAGCAATGGCGAGTGGTTCAATTGCAATTATAAATAAAAGGGGGGATAGGGGGCAACCTTGTCTACAGCCTCTCCCAATCTTTATTGGTTTTGAGGTAATGTTGTTGGTGATTATTTCTGCATAAGGATTATTATAAAGGAGCTTAATCCAATTGCATAATCCCTCCCCCAAACCAAAGCGACCAAGGAGCTCGTGCAAATAAGGCCATTCTACCCTATCAAAAGCTTTCTCGGCATCTAATGCCAAGAAGGCTGTATCTGGCGCCCCCCTCACAAAACATTACAATGAACACAGATGCTTCTAACTGCATCAGTCTCTGAACATAAACCCTTAGGCCTAAAAGCCTAGGTAGTGCTAAAGACCATTCCACATTTAATGAGGGATGGTCAGACAGTGATGACCTGATCTTATCCTAAACATAAACACACCCTCCCTTGTTTACTTGAAAGATAAAGATTTTTGCCAAAAAAGTGGCCCCATATCAAACAGATGTGTACAGAAAAATTAAATATTAGGGACCTAGTTGTTACCCTATTAAAATATATCCAACTCAGATTGTCCTCCTGATAAACAAGAAGTAAATAAATTCCACCCATTAAAAATAGATAAAGAAAAGAAAGAAGGTGGGGGGGTGGGGTGGGTGGATCTGTCTGAGAAATCGACTTTTAACTCTCCAATAGCTTCAAGGACTGGCGCGTGATTTGGTCCTTCTTCTTCGGCGCTGATGGACTCCTCCATCATTGCGCTAGCAATAGCTTTTAGCTTCTCCACTTTGTTTAGTTGGCCCGAATTCAATCTTAGGTTGTGAGGATTTACCACGACCCTTCTTGGCATGTCTTTGCAGAAGAGGGAAGTGTGTGTCCACCTAGTGCGCTGCCAATCCGGAAATCGGCTGTTTTAGTGTTTTTAATGGAACCCCCAGTGAAGATATATCACATGATTGTTCTTGAATAACCAGAGTGACAACAAATTTTTTGAGTCTATTTATATCATCGCACCATCATCATCAGATCAGCTTGGCTCCTTATATAGTCATCCTGATGCAATCTGAAAGTCCAGAATGCAGATCACAAATAACCGGTTATATGGGGGTGGGGGGGTGTCAGCCAATCACAGAAATCCAAAACTTGCATGACAAGAACATACAAGCAGTGGTTCCAAAGACATTAATGCAAAATATACAGGCAGTGTCATCTAGATTGAAACGCTGTTTCCAGAATTGAAATACATGCCATTTCAGTTCTAATAAATGTGTGCCAAGGTTTACCCACATAAAATATGTTTAATTAAACAACCCACAGGTGGTGACAAGATACAGGGACAAACTTAATCAGTGGTTCACCTTGCAGCCTTTGTTTGACTCATTGGGAGAATGGTGGGAGGATGTCAAACATAAAACAAGAGCCTTTTTATGGCCAAAGGTAAAAAGGCAGCTGCAAAAAAATGAGCCCTCCAACAGAGACTGCAAGCAAAGTTGCAACGTTACTATCTCCTTTTACTGTCAGGTTTTGATGTGAATGAATATATTGTAAAATTAAAAAGAGACAAGTCCAAATTGTATAATGAGAAGAGTAGAGGGGTGCCCACAAGGAGCAGAATACAGCACCTAGAAGAAAATGATAAGTGTACTCCCTATTTTTTTAATAAATTGTTAAAATCCAGGCAATGTATTGAAGCTGTCTTAGACAGAGATGAAAAAGAGGTGAGTGATCCTCAAGGTATACTCAGGGTTATCAAGTCATTGTACAGTGAACTCTATCAAGACAAATCCATATCCGAACAGTCAATCAGTTACTTTTTGTCCCACCTAACCACAAAACTAAATAATCCAGACAGAGACCTCCTGTAGAGAGACTTGACAATCAATGAGATAACCAAGGCCATGCAGAGTATGCAGAGCAATAAATCTCCTGGCCCTGATGGCCTGCCCAAAGAGTACTACAGCACTTTTTGGGACCAGCTTAAAGATCCATTGATCATTGTTGCATGTGTTCAAAGAGAGTTTTTCAAAAGCCACACTACCGCCCTCTTTAGGAACAGACTTGTAATTGTAATTTCATTTTCTTTGTGTATTCTTTGTGTTTTCAAATACTTCAGAATGTCTAGACCTCTTAACCTCACACCTAGATACAAAATCCTGCAGGATACGCCAGGAGTTTGAAAACAATGGGTAGGGGCACTGCTCCCTGCCGCAGACAGAAGGGTGTGAAACACACCGTAAGAGGCGTTCCTCAGGTATAAATGTTTAGGCTTTCCTATGTTCGGGGTCTTTTGTCATTCTGACCGCTCGTGTGATGACTGACCTTTTCTTTGCAAAGAAAATAAAAACCTTGTCGGCCGGCAGAAGTCTCATTTCATTATTCACCAGCAGCAGAGAATTTCCACAACAGACTCCATTTACCTTCTTTTTTAAAAAGGGAGACAGGAGAGATTTGAAACACTGGAGACCTCTGACTCTGCTTGGAGTTGACATTAAGATACTGTCAAAAGCTCTCTTTTTTTTTGGTTGGTATAGACCTAACACGTGGGGATCTTGGCTGGTCCATGTCAGACAGCCTGGCCCTACTACTACTAAGAGATTCCTACCTGCATGCCCAAGATCGTCATCTTCCCCTTTGCATTTTAGGGTTAGATTTAGAGAAGGCCTTTAATAGCATCAATCACCAGTATTTTAAGGCTGTCATGTCCCAACTCAATTTTGGCACCAAATGTAGAACATGGGTAGATCTGTTGTATTCTGACATTGCAAGCACAGTTTTGGTTAATGGAGAACGCACAGCACCATTTGGTGTAAAATCAGGGGTACGACAAGGCTGTCCACTTTCCCCTACCTTATTCATTCTTGCAGTTGAACCCCTTGCACGTGTATTGAGACACTCAAAAAACATCAGGGGCCTCCCGATCCCAGGGGCAACAGGTAAGGAAGCTAAACTGAGTCTGTATATGGATGACCTAACCCTCCTCCTTACAGACAATAAGTCAATAATAGACACCTTACTTATTTGTGATCAATTTACCTGTGCATCAGGAACAAAAATTAACAAGGGGAAATGTGAGTTACTCTGCCTCATCTGGAGGGAACCAGTAGGACACCTCAGCCTCGTACAAAAAAATTAAACAATAAAAGTTCCAGGGGTAAAAATAGGGAAGACATGGAGAAAAAAACAATTGGGAGTCAAAATTACCCAAAATTAGAGTTAAGCTCCTCCAGTGGCAGGACAGAGACTTATCTATGACTGGAACGTCCTTGTTATAAAGGCTGACATCCTTGCCTCTCTGACACATTTGGCAGCAACATTCCCAATCCCCCATGCAACACTGAGGAAAATCATCTTTCGGTTTATGTGGGGAGGGCAACAGGAGAAACTAAAACGAGAGTTAATGTACAGGCCATTAGAAAAGGGAAGCAAAGGTGTCCCAGACATTGAAAGTAAATTGAAGGCTATGTTTTTGACCCCAATTATTAAGGTGGGCCTGAAGCCACAGGTAGGCCTGAGTTGGGCCCATTTTGCCATGTCTTGGGTGGGGTGGGGTGTGCTTAGAGCTTGGGGGAAAAGTCCACCCCAAACCATACCATATGCACAAACCTGGCCAAAAATTTACAGTGTAGTTTTTTCATGTCTTTAAAAATGTGCATGTCAACTTCCATTTGACAAAATTACAAGAACAGGCATTGTAAGAGGTTCTGTCTGTCTCCACTGCACTCAAGGTGAACTCCTGCGGGCACACTGACTGAGGAAGAGTCAGAAACAGTTTGGTCCAATGTAAACATCCCCGTATTGTTAAATAAACACAAAGACATGGCTTGGCAGATTGTCCACCAGTGTTTGCCCACAAGAGATTTCCTTGAAATAAGAGGGTGCACCCACAGTGCTAAATGCCGGAGGCCTTCCTGTGGAGACAACGAAACTGTTGAACATCTTTTTTGGTCATGTCCCAGTGCTACAGGTGTTTGGTTATTAGTGTTGCCATGGCTGCAAGCGTTGTACAGAGGTCCAAAGTGTTATGAGGACATAGCTTACGGCTGCTTGCAAAGAAATCCAACAGATAAAATGAAAAAATGGTGGGCTGTCATTAACTGTGTAAAAGAAAGTCTATGGAGAGCAAGAAATGTACAGGTTATTAGAAAGTATTCTGTGCTACATGAACTTGTTATAAGATCCATGTTAAACATTTTCAATGATTACTTACTAAAAGACATGTCAACAAAAGAAAAGAAAACCAAGCTTCTACTGTGGAGAATTCCTAAAACTCCATTGTCTTGGGGCGTCGGTGGCTTAGTGGATAGAGCATGTGCCCCATGTACAAGGCTGCTGTAATTTTGTAGTACTAATCATGGAATGATTGCTTAGGCAATTGAGTACATACTGGAGAATGTAAATGTATTCATGTATAACTACTTGTATGGGTTTGTACATGTTATATATGTACTGTACCTTGTAACACTGTACCGCTTTTGAGATGACCCCAGTACTGGACTTAATAAACATCTAAAAACTGAAAATTGAAGTTGCATAAAATATGTGCAGCGTGGGGTGTGTTCCAGAGGTGGTTTAACAGTGAAGACTGAGAGGAAACAGTTAGCTCTCTTTCAGCTTTTCAATTTCAATTTATTCATTTAAGATACAATGTACATTAATCCACATTTAAACAAATGTAAATGCACCCGAATTAACTGGAGAGCTGGTAATTAGCTGTGCAAAGGAATCTGATGCTGTGCAATCTGTAAACTGTTTTATTTGAGTCCAAGCTCTTTGACAGTTGCAGCTATGATGATGATGATAGTTACTGTTTCTTATTATGAGTAGTAGTATTGGTATTGTTATTGTTGTTATGTTTTTATCATCATTATATGTTTAACACTTAGCTTACCAGATTCAGGTAATCCAAATCCAGTACCAGTTCGTATGTCAGTCCTGTATGATCATCATACACCCGTCCTACATGCCCAAGGCCTTCCTGTGGAGACAGCAAAACTGTTGAACATCTTTTTTGGCCATGTCCCAGTGCTACAGGTGTTTGGTTATTAGTGTTGCCATGGCTGCAAGCGTTGTACAGAGGTCCAAAGTGTTATGAGGACATAGCTTACGGCTGCTTGCAAAGAAATCCAACAGATAAAATGAAAAAAATGGTGGGTTGTCATTAACTGTGTAAAAGAAAGTCTATGGAGAGCAAGAAATGTACAGGTTATTAGAAAGTATTCTGTGCTACATGAACTTGTTATAAGATCCATGTTAAACATTTTCAATGATTACTTACTAAAAGACATGTCAACAAAAGAAAAGAAAACCAAGCTTCTACTGTGGAGAATTCCTAAAACTCCTTATTATGAGTAGTAGCCTAGTATTAGTATTGTTATTGTTGTTATGTTTTTATCATCATTATATGTTTTACACTTTAACACGATTCAGGTAATCCAAATCCAGTGCCGGTTGGTATGTCAGTCCTGTATACTGATCATCATACATGTTCATTTCCTGAAATCACAGAATTCAAACAAGGTGTTGTCCAGAGTGTCTCTTACAAAAAAGGTGGACTCTCTCTCTCTCTCTCTCTCTCTCTGTATATAAATATATATATATATCGTCACAGCTGTGATTCCGTCATAGACAATTACAACCGTTTTATTAAAGATTAAAGTTCCACTGATTGTCACACACCTGAGTGTGTGAAATTTGTTCTCCGCATTTGACCCATCCCCTGAGGGAGCGGTGAGCAGCAGCGCCGCTTGAGAATCATGTGGTGAATCCCTCCCCCCCAATTCCAACCCCTGATTCTGAGTTTCATTTTTTATATGACCTGGCCAGAGATCAAACCCACAACATCCCAGTCTCAGGGCGGACACTCTACCACTAAGCCAGCCAAACTGGACGAAGTTATACAGTTGCAGATCAATGTAAATACAAAGTAGCTTGTGAGTTCCTGGCGTGTGTGCTGCGTTGCCAGGCAAGAGACCGGGGGAACTGTGTTTTTCTTTCTTTCATGGAGCTACATAACAATTACCGGACGGAACTAACTGTTGTATAAATACATATATGCACACAACAGTTAGTTCCGACCTAGTAATTTGATTGGACGAGAGGCACTCTGTGAGTGCTGATAGGCCTATAGAGTATAACATCACTGGGACTTGTAACAGTAAAAACACTCAGCTCACAGGTGTAAGCCTATAAAAATTATCCACTGTCTTTGATATAAATACAACCGTTAATTAACCAACTGTCACACTCGCTACATTGACGCAAACTGACACTATAGCGTTACACGTCGTCACGGCTGTGATTCAGTCGTATGCACGAGGCCGCAGGCCGGCTTGGAAAAACCGACACCATGACCTAAAAAAAAGATAGGTAGGCCTACTTTCTGGGCCCAGAAAAGAAGGAGGATTTGAATTATTAAATTTTATTGACTTAAACAATACATCCAAAATAAAGTGGATTAAGCATTGTCTTACAACACCAAAATCCATCTGGTATTTTATTCCACATAATATTGTTAAAGCATTGTGAGGCCTTCATTTTCTACTCACCTGTAATTTTAAGTGTTCTAAATTACCAATAAAGTTATCTAAATTATTTCAACAGGCCCTCCTTGCATGGAAATTATGTTACACACCTAATTTTTCCCCACATAAAACCATCATATGGAATAATGGTGATATTACTGTGGGGGAAAAAATCTATTTTCAAGCAGAATTGGTTTGACAAAGGTATAATATTTGTAACTGATTTATTCGACACCAGCGGTTTATTGCTTAGTTATGAGCGTTTCTTTCTCATTAAATCCTTTCCTGTAACAAGTAAAGAATTTAACTCTGTGAGCAAAACGCTATTCCTGGCGGCCTGTCTCATCTAATGAAGTATCACCTACAATTCCAAGAAGTACTGAGGATTGAATCTCTGTTATTTGTAAATGGTCTAGATTTTATGGATCTTAAGTGTAACAATAAACACATACATAATGCACTCTATGAAAAAAGGAAAATTAGTCCCAGAGGGAAAGCATTTTGGAATAACAACTTTACTGACATTGACTGGCAGAGGGCTTAGCTTTTGCCATACAAATTCTGTATTAACAATAAAATTAAACAAGTGCACATCAAAATTTTACACAATATATTATGTAACTAACTCTTACCTATCCAAATTTTTAGACATTGAAAATAACTGTACCTTCTGTAATAATGAGGTTGAATCCATATCCCACTTATTTTATCAATGTTCATACTCACTTAAAGGAGCTATATGTAAGAAATCTAAAGCAAATAGTCGTAAAATCCTCCTAATATGTCACAGAGACTAAGGAATAATGTTCATATAACATACTGATCTCACCGACAACAATAGTACAGCCAGAATATTTGCATCTAAAACATTTTTTTTACAGTCCGCAAATCATGTTTATGTTTTGAATTTGTGTTTTGGCCTGTTGCGCCACACACCGCCATCTACCAGTCACACAGTCAGAGTAGAGTCTCAGCATCAGTTACAACTGAGCTACAGCAGCACGGCAAGCAGCATTAGCAGTGTCCCCAGTAGCTACATTTGGCCACATTCTTACATACAGCACCTTTAACTTCTGGTCTCAGATTAAGAGATATGTACTGTGCAAAACTAAAAATATTATCAAAATTTATTATAGAAATATCATTGTTTATTTTGACCACAAGAATGATAAAACAGAATTTATTGTTAATTTATTGATTTTGTTTGGTAAATTTCATATCCACAAATGTAGATTCTTTAAAGTTACCCCTAATTTCATCAGATATTCACTAGAATTTGTTGAATGTATTAAAATGCTAGATTTTATTAATACAACAAAAAGTTACAAAACAGTCAATATATATAGAGAACTCTTTGAAGAATAATGTAACCCTTTTCCTTTTGCAATGCTGAATTTTTGTTTTTAATGCACTTTATAGCCTATGAGTCCCACTTTTTATTTATTTATTTTTTTTCTTAAATTTTACGTTTTTATTACTGTATTTGATCTTAAATTGTTTTCTTGTACCCCTTGATTGAATTGCTTGTTGAGCACTTGTCTGCTTGCTTTGTACATGCTGTTTTCTGAAATAAAGTTTGTTAAAAAACAAAACAAAACAAAAAACGAGGCCGCAGGCCGAGTCCCGAAGACAATTACAGCCGTGACGATATACAGTACAACATCACTCCCTCTCGTGTGTTTAATATGATTCAGGAAATAATTATAAAAGCGAAGATATCTGTTTTTGCAAATTAACCCCTCAAATATGGTCTAAATGTGAAAGTGCGTCATACCTCCATTAGGCCTAGCTCAGGTCGATTTTCAACAAAACTCGTGAACTGTTGCTGAAGAGCGAGGAAGAATAAAAACAAACACTGATATATTTCATCACCCATCTTCGTCTTTTTCAAGAAAAATACACGTGACTATATAACGTAACCCATTAATCAGTAGGATCTAAAGATCTGTTCATTAACATCCGCCCTTTCATCGACTGAGCAGGTTAACACAAGGTGTGCTGGTTATATAAGAGATCTGAGAAGCTACAACTCTTTCACTTTCACTTATCTCTGAGCATGGATTGTGTTGCTGACAGCCACGCCCTAGGGGATGAATGGGAATTTTACTTTGGAAAAAAAAAAAAAAGTCTCGTGAGTAACGTGCAGTACCGGAGTCAAACAGAGAGGCAGCAGCTGAGGGAAAGTAGCCTGCGTACTGCGTAGCCTGCCTGGACTGCCCTGAAGAAGAAGTGTTTCCTTGTTTATTATTCTTCAGGGTAAATTTTTTTTTTCCATGACCGTGGGTGAAAGCGGAGCACTTCCGACTGTTAGTGAACGGCCGGTGGTCACGGCGAGTATACGAAGGTTAAGGTTTAGTTTATTAGTCTGCTACATAGTTCTTCGTTCAATATTCGATATTATGAATGCCATCATGAACAATGACAGGCACCCACTCCATGCATTAGAGGTTTTTTAGGAAGAGCACACATAGTGACAGGCTGATCCCACCAAAATGCAAGGAGGTAGGCTACAGAAAGTCTTTTTTGCCTGCTGCCATAAAGCTTTTTTATGATCAATAGTGTGCAATAATCTGATCTTATCCCCTGATGTGCAATTATCTTAACATACTTTTAACTTATTTAACACTGATGCCTTCTTTATTTTATTCCTGAATCTAGCCTATTTGTGACTGATTTGCTTTTATTTAGAGTGTTGTTTTTCGATTGAATTTATGTGTTCGCCAGTCCATTTATTCCGCTTTAAGGTGGTGGTAATTTGAAGGTTGTGGTGTTGCAGCAAAAAACAAAAGCACTTTAAAAAAAAAAATTAAAAAATAAATTCATTCACCTAAATCCGCCTCTGTTGCTGATAAAAGTATGATGTGTTATGTTACCATAATATAGCCTAGGTTTTTTCTCAAGCATTTTCATTAGGCTATTTTAAATGCTTATGTTTTAATGTTTCTGACACTTTGTATTGTCAGGCGCTGGGTGCTACTCTTGTGCCTAATCTGTGGAAGTTTTCAAGAGCGCAGCTGCAGGTTGCGTCTGAGGTTGCTAAGCAACCTTAACAAGCACCGTATAGCGTGTTCACCTGAAATCCTGAGTGCAGAGCTGACCTTCTTCCAGGTGCTGTTTATAAGTGTGTAGGCCTATCGTCTGTGGGACAGATGTAAAGCTGTGGGTAGCCCTGCACTAACATGATCAACTTTTCCGTATTTATCAGACTGAATATTTACAGAAGAAGGGAAAGATATCTGTCGGCTGCGATTGGTTGTTCCTTTTCACATGACATGCGGTATGCGCGTTCCAAAAGTTGAACTCAGATCGGAATGTCCGGACTTCACCGCACTTGCAGGCTCGTGGACTTTGCGGGCACGTTCCCGTGAAGTCTGAGTGCTGAGGGCTCCAAATCCACAGTTCATCCAGTCCACAAGGGGCTTTAAGTGGGCTTTCGGCAGACTTCCAGAGAGTCCGCTTGGGGTGCAGACTTTTATTAGACGATTTAATAACCCACAATTCATTGCAGTACAAACGTGACTTGTCAGTTTTTGAACTGCCGAAAAAGAAATTATAATTGTGTAAAATAGTTATTGATAGTTATGCCTATTGAAATGTTAGGCCTACTTGAATTTTGTAGGCCAGAGATAATATTCACCCACACCAGGCTAAAAAACAACAAAAGAAGGTCCTCTAATGTCAGTAATACCCAATTTATTAAGGCATAGTCCTGTCCTTATTTACAGACATTTCTTTTTTTGAACTCGTGTCGCCTGTATGTTATATAGCGATGTAGGCTATTCATACATTTTGTTCAGTCACAAGAAATGTTATACATGGGATTTATATCTTGTTATCTGCAGGAACAGATGAGTGGGCACTGTAAGTAAAACAGTTTTAAGGGCTGTCTATCAGCCACTTGCAGTCTGGACCCTCACAGACTTTATGTGATGGCAGTGAATACATCACACGAACTGCAACTGAAGTCCGCGAGGGCTCAGTCTGCAAGTCCAGAGGGTGGACATTTGGATTCAGCCAGGTACACTGCTCAAAATAATAGAGGGAACACATAATCATCACAGTGTAACTCAAAGTCAATCAAACTCCTGGGATATCAACCTGCCCTGTTAGGAAGCAATACTGATTGTGAATCAGTTTCACCTGCTGTTGTGCAAATTGGACAGACAACAGGTGGAAAGGAGAGGCAATTACCAAGACAACCCCTATTTAGGAATGGTTTTGCATGTGGTGGCCACAGACCATGTCCTTCTCTGCATCCTTTCTGGTTGATTCTTGGCTAGTTTTGCATTTTTCCAGTGCCCTCACCACTAGTGGTATCATGAGGCCGTATCTGCAGCCCACAGAAGTTGCTCAGGTAGTGCAGCTACTCCAGGATGGGGCGGAGGGCAACAACCCAGCAGCAGGACCGCTATCTGCTTCTTTGTGCAAGGAGGAACAGGAAGAGCACTGCCAGAGCCCTACAAAATGACCCCCAGCTGGCTACTCGTGTGCATGTTTCTGACCAAACTGTCAGAAACAGATTCCATGAGGGTGGTATGAGGGTCCGATGTCCACAAGTGGGGCCTGTGCTCACCGCCCGGCACCGTGTAGCTCAATTGGCATTGCCAGAGAACACCAGAATTGGCAGATTCAACACTGGCACCCTGTTCTGTTCACAGATGAGAGCAGGCTCACAATGAGCACATGTGACAGGTGTGCCAGAGTCTGGAGACGCCATGGAGAACGTTCTGCTGCCTGCAACATCCTCTAGCATGTTGGTTTGGTGGTGGGTCAGTAATGGTCTGGGGAGGCATGTCCTTGGAGGGCCGCACAGACCTCCACGTGCTAGCCAGAGGTATCCTGACTGCTGTCAGGTACCGGGAAGAGATCCTCAGACCCATTGTAGAGTCTTTCCAATAAAAACAACTACATGTATAAGTCACTGAGGGGCGAACGGGGAAAACTTTTTCGGACGCGTGTTCTGGGCAAAAACAATAAACCAATGTCCAATACTGAGTTGTCTTTGAGTGCGGTGACCCATTTATTTGCTCTCTTTTTTTTATGCTCACCTTAGCACAGGTAAAACACAGGTAAATCCACAGGTAAGTTTTCTGTCATTAAGTTAACTTTCAACACAGGTAAGTTTCATTCATCAATTTGTTTGTTGAGACGCTGCCACGCTGATACTGACACGATCAAAAACTGTACGCTTCCCCCTTCCACACCTGCTGCTCATCACCTGCGGCTTACCTATGCCTTTTCTGAGCTAATGCTCCACCCAGTGTTCAAACAGAAAACTACATACAACAATGCAAATGGTCACCTGTGATATAAACATAAAAAATAAATGAAAAACAAAAAGTACATTATGGCTCCAACACCCATTGTCAGACCATATCCTGGTGCAGTGGGCCCTGGGTTCCTTCAGATGGTTGACAATGCCCGGCCTCATGTGGCTGGAGTGTGTCAGCAGTTCCTGGATGACGAAGGCATTGATGCTATTGACTGGCCCGCCCGTTCCCCAGACCTGAATCCGATCGAGCACCTTTGGGACATCATGTATCGTAGCATCCACCGCAGCCACATCGCACCACAGACTGTCCAGGAACTGACTGATGCCCTGATCCAGGTCTGGGAGGAGATCCCCCAGGACACCATCCGTTGTCTCATCAGGAGCATGCCCAGACGTTGTAGGGAATACAGGCACGTGGAGGCCAAACACATTACTGAGCCACATCATGAGTTGTCCTGAGGAAATTCTTACAGAAGTTGGATCAGCCTGTGATCTGATTTTTCCACTTTGATTTTGTGTATGATTCTGAATCCAGTCCTAAATGAGTTAATGATTTTGGTTTCCCTGGATTGTTTCTACATTATTTTGTTCTCAACGAATTACACTATGTCATCAATAAAGATTTTCATCAGGAATCCTTCATTCATCGAGATCTGGGATGTGTGCTTTAAGTGTTCCTTCATTTTTTTGAGCAGTGTATTTACTGACAGTACCTACCCGACAGGCTGGCTGTCACACACATACTTCGAGTAAGCTATAGCCAGACAGTTTGCAACTGTCCTCTTGAGTCCCAAGCTCCAGGTTACTCCATTTCCTCTGGTTTGTCAAAAATATTTGCTCCTGTCTTGTCAAGTAGGGAGATTTTACATTAATGTTGCTGCTGAAATGTAATGTCTCCTATTCTCACAATATTTGCAGTGGTGATATTATGTACATGGATGTGTTCTGATATAGGCTGCTAGATGCAATCGCTCTAATCGTTCATGAAAGTAAAATATGGCAATGTGTACTCACATGAAAGCACATATTATTGTAATACAAGTTAGTTGAGCACATTGTAATGGTCGGATTGTCGTGAGGAATTTAAATTCTACCACTAGACTATGTCTTTATTTCTTGTTATGTTTTGGTGGTGATATTTTTCTCTAGTTAAATCCATCCATCTGGTTTTGGTTTTATTTGTCTAGCTTTAAGACTTTAAGATATCGGTCTCTGAGTTGCTTGTCTGAACCTCAGTATAAATGAGGCGAATCAATGAAACTTAATTTGTGGTGCTTACAGCATTTAAAAAGAGCAGAAACAGAATCAAAGCCCAATACAATAGAGGTGAATCAGGAAAAGTAGTATTTCTATGATTCCGAGATTTTAGTCCACATTGAGGTCTGTTGACATTTTCACCTGTTTTGTGGTGGAGGCGGAAATCTCCAAGATGGATACTCATCCACCTCCTGACAACTCACTTAAATCTTGGCTCACACCTTTGCTGAGGAGAAGGACGACTACAGTCTATTGATTTAAAGAAAAAACACTTTTTTTTTAAACTTATATTTATTTTTAGAATAGCTCACATGCTACATCATTTGGATTCTTGTCAAAAGGTTGCATCCAGTCTTCCTCAGTCCACCTGAGCTAAACACAGCTCTACCTGACCCCCCCTCACCTGGACATTAGCTCCAATGGTGATGACTGCTGATTGTGTCTGTACAGCATCATGTACGGTGAGCAACACCAAACCTAACAATAGCACATCCAACACAGACAGGAGATCTGGGGGTTACACTGAAAGGAGAAAGACAGATCAGACTGAAATGTTCTGATGAAACTAAAGTTGTTGGACTTGATCCCACGAAGCAGATCTGTTTATTAAATAAAGGCACAAATAAAAGAGTTAAAGGAACTTTTTCGGGGACTCCTTTACCCTGATTACACCCAGTACTGTCAACTGACTTCCCAAAGGTTTCAGTGAGATTTGCAGGATCTTACAGGCTCCTTCAGATTTCAAAATAAAACTCCTTTGATTTCATCACCCCTCCACCACAGCACTACGAGGACACACACAGGAAAAAGGCATGTAAACACATAAATTGATTTTCCCTTGAAACCAGTTCACCAGCATCAATTTAACTTCTTGTTTCCATCATGTGTCTGCAGTGCATGTCACACATTTACAGATCTGAAACCAAACGTTTCATCTGTCGGGTCAGTTCAGTAAAATACAGTGTTGAATGTGCAAAGTAAACTCTGTGCCATGAAACCTTTTGTTAGGCCACACAAATACAACAGGGCATGCATGGGTCGATTTTAAGTCTGTTAGTTAGTGACAGCTGAACTAAAACATTCATATCCACTGTGTGTGTGTGTGTGTGTGTGTGTGTGTGTGTGTGTACTGAAAAACATTCAGTATAATAATACATGTTGGATATCCTGTTATATATATATTCTCAGTTCTTTAAAAAAGTCATTTCTTTGTGTCATTTTAAGACAAGATGCACTTTTTATATACATTTACTTTACAGCTTAAGGTTTATGAATTATGTGTTTAAAAAAAGGGACATTTTGATCAGCTCGGGCTGCGAGGAGCGCCGCTCTGTGCTGCTTCATCACTGCTCTGTCTCTGTGTTTGTCTCAGCTCCACTCGTAAAGCACTGGACTGTTGCTTTTTCATCCATCCGTCGGTTCCTGAATGAAGACAGACAGAGAATCCCAAAGCTGGGAGTCGTCTTCTGTCAAACAGGAACGTTTCCCTCTGACTCTTCACAGTATTTTCCTCACTGCTGACACTTCTGTCTGGTCCTCTGTGGAATGTCAAGACTCCATCAGCCGCTCTGGGTCCATTCACCGCTGTCCTCCATCCCCACCCTCAAATCTGTCTCCGCATCCCCGTCAGTCCAGCTTGCGTGCGCCCAGTTTGAGAGGACCTTTAGCAGCTTTGCGCTCTGCCCGTTTCGCCTCCAGCTCTTTCCTTCTCTCTTCCCGTTTCTTCTTGGACAGTTCGGCTTTGCTGAGACCTGCTTGACAATAAAGACAGTTCAATGCACAGGCGTTCAGTTTAGCCTCATTTCCACCAAGCAGTTCAGTTTGTTACATATTACAACAGTTATTTTTGCATTTCCATTGTCAAAAGTTGTGAATGGTACCAATAAAACCGTTTCCAGGGTTACTAAAAATTTTCATGAACAAAACTTTTCCATGACTTTTCAAGAAGCCATAATAAAATGTTTTTCCCTTGTCCCACTTGCCGAGCATTTTTCAACTCTATTCAAACAGAGTTTAGGGGGGCAGTAGACTGCTGTTATTTTATTAACAACATAGTGTACATGCTGGTATACTACACAGGTGAAGTATGTCACATGACCTTATGTAACATTAGTAGAATGAAGGTTTTCTTTACCCTGGTTCCCGTCCACTGACTCCCAGCTCTCCTCAGCCCCCCAGTCTCCCGTTGTCTCTGCAGCCCAACCATCTCCAGTCTGACAAAGAGAAAACACAACACACACATCACTGGACATGCACATGCTTGTACGGTCTCCTTTCACCGCCATGTTTTCTTGACCTGAAGATAAACTTCTCATAAGAGAGAGCAGTATTTTTACCTCATTTAACAGAAGAGTCTTACATTTTGGGAAATAAGCTTTTTTGCTTTCTTGTTGAGAGTTAAATTAGAAGATTAACACCACTCTCACGTCTGTGCACTTGTATAATATAAAGGTAGAGCACTTTAAACTTGTAAAATGGATCAGTTATGATGCTGAATTTTTACTCCTATTTTCCGAAGATTTTTGTTGAATTCTTTTCTGTTTCATGACTTCAAGGATTCACAATTTACAATCTAATCAACACTATAGTAATGTGTCAGTCTTTCTCACCATGGTGGCAGCAGTTCCGGCTGTGTTTCTCTGGGACAAGCTGGCGAACAGATCGTTCTGATTGGCCGCCTTGCCTGAGCTGCTGCTGTCCCAGTTGTACTCGCTGGCTAACCGCACTCCTTCGGGCAGGGGGAGCGTCGTACCGGCCAAGGTTGTGTCCGTGTCCTCGTCCCCCCAGTCATTGCCCCAGCCCTCCTCGCCCGCGGAGCTCTGACCCTGTCCCTCCTTCTCGTTGGACCAGCTGTCGTCGGCGTCCCAGCCTGAGCTGCTCCAGTCAGCGCTTTGCTTTTTCTCCGCCACGGAGGACGACGACTTGCCCACCTAGAAATTAGAGAGATGATAAAAGATTACTCTCAGTAGTAGTGACAACTGTATCAATAGTGTTAGCAGCATTAGTCATAGTGTTAACAGTACAACTGGCAGTATTGTATAACAGATCCAACTTAAAGGGCTCATACCCCTCTGTCACTGGCCTTCTTTTTGGATGATGACATTCCTGACCAGTCAGTGTTCCAGTCATCCGTCTCAGTGTGAGCTTTCTCTGGCTCCTATAAATTACAGATACAAATATTATTACACATAATCTCAAATACACGTGTATCATAATTCATATTCTTTTCTTTCAATTAAAAGTAGTGCATTCATACCTCTAAACTTCCCCAGTCCTCCTCGTCATCCCAGCGATCTCCTATTGGCTCATCATCATTGTCTGTCGCTTCATGAGTCTGTAGTTGGTTGGCACGACTAGAGGCAGCATGGTGAGTCACAGAGGCTTCTGGAGTTTTATCTTCTGAACGACAGACAGAAAGAAAACAAGAGATATGGTTTCAGATGGCATATATAGGACTTCTTTAAGGGGAACTTCACCGATTCTACAAATCAAATGTGAAAATGGTTGTATGAGGCCTTCTGTGGCACGAAATTTCATACATAAGCTCAGGTGATGTCTTTTGAGTCATCGTCGGTTACGGCTGAAGACTACAAGTTTGAAAATGAAAGAAATCTGGAGGTGAGGCATCAGAAAGTAAGCTTATCAGACCTCTGCAGCCTGCTCTTTATTTCTGCTTGAAGGTAACAGCTCGAGGCTACATTAGCTGACCAGCATAACACAACTGAATCCCTGACTGAACTGTTTGCAGCCAAGTTGCATCATGGGTTATGTAGGCACAAAGTTTTCACAAGAGAGGAGAATGTGTGAAATAAAAAAAAACTGTTCATTGCGAGTCCAACAATGTGATAAGAGTCAAGCTAAACAAATGTGATAACCCTACCGGGTGCAGGTGCTCCATCAGTGGCACTGGTAGGGCTGGTGGCGATGGCGGCCTCGCTAACCTCAGCTGCCGCTCCCCCCTCTGTCCCTGGAGCGTTTCGGATCAGCTTAGAAGTTATCGTGGACATGCCAGTGACGGCCCAGCCGGCCCAGCTAGAAGATGCACCTGCAGCCTGAGCGCCTGACGTTACGTCCTTTTCTGTGGGGCCGACAGGAGAGACAATTTTAAGATTTTAGTTTTGGAATTTCAGAGATATAACTAAAAGAAATGTGTCTATTTATTTTGCTCCTGATATTTGAACCAGTTGTGAACCAGTTTTTTTTTGTTTCCCCTGGAAATTGAGCAACGAAAAAACAAATATATAGCATGTAGTCACTGGTTTCCTTGCTGAACGAGAAATTAAAGTAGAGAGCAGAGTTTTCACACCTATATCAGCCAGCTTAGTGGGGTCTTCCGAAACAGTCTCCAGCTTGGAAAGGAAACTCTTGATGGCTTTGAACGCCTGGCAGAGAGAGAAAGGCAGGAGAGGACATCTTAAGTAGAAATACATCAGAATTTTCTAGCTTGACAGAGGTGGTAAAAACAAATGGTATCAGAAGCAATCTAAACTCTAAAGCTGATCCTTGGATGTGAAACTTCTAACCTCTCTGTCTAATCCAACAATTTCACCTCAGATCACCGTGTTTTAAAATAGTCGATCCAGTGTGGGTTGTGAAGTGTCTAAACCTTGCCAAGCTGCTGGAGTCACGAGCTACATGGTTCACATTTTGCTGATATGTTTGTGCCTTTTTGTGCAAAGAAGCTGAAATTATTTTGTTATTAAATAATACTGACTACATTCTCTCTACTAGCTATAAACAAGTGAACAGATATTGCTGTGCTTCCTCATTCTGATGTGTGACTGCAGCACCCGCTGCTTGTCTCACTGCAAGAGGAATCAATAAAGATCGGCCTCTGAATCTAAAAAAAAAAATCCTTCTGGCTTGTCTCGTTTTGCAACTCAAGGCAGACAAAATGGCAGGTTCATCTCATGCAGCGTTAACGTCTTGTGTTACTGCTGAGGCTGTTAAATGACAATACTCCTGTCTCATTTCTGTATAACTGCCTGGCTCTTGCCTATTTTTTGGAATATGTTATTAACCACTAGCTTGAATCCAGCTATCTTTCTTTACCATCTTTACTATCTAATAAGGACTAAACAGGAATGGGGCACTGTGTTGATAAATAACAAGCTTAATATTACTGATATAGACATTGAGTGGATATATATCTAGGCAAACGCAAACTGTGTGTGTGTTTTCTTATCTTCACAGCAATGATTGCAGTCAAGCGTAAAATACATAAGATAAGAAACACCATGTGGTCACAAATCTGCATCAGTTATGTGTACCTGGTCCCTGACGCTCTTATCAGGGTCAACAGTAATGGCACACAGGGTGGGCAGGATGCGGCCAGCGATCTCTGTTATGCTGTAGAAGTTGTGTGTGGCAGCGAAGCCGAGCACACCCGCGGAGCGTGAAGCTGGGAAGGGGTCTTTAGTGGCTCGTGAGAAGGCAGAAATCAGAACACGTTGTCGAGTCTGTGAAGAGAGGGATAACAAAAATATTTCATTCAAACAGATTCTTTTTTTCCCCGATAAATAAATTAGGAGTTCCACAGTGTGAGGAGTGGGTATACTTTACCCCTGCGTTGAGGTAGGAGGCGATCTTGCCCAGGCAGACGGTGGTGTTGCACCGGATTGGGCCTTGCTCGTCTCTGGCCTGCAGCCGTGCAAAGTGACGCATCAGCTCCTGGTTCAGGTTGGTCTCATTCAGCTTGGGCGCCAACAGCAACATGGACTGTTGAGAGGGTGAGGGGGAGAAACAGAGAAGAGTCACGGCTACAGCAGACTGACAACATGTGGTGCACAACTTATTTGTGATAACACCTCCTGGTTTGGGGTTGAGTTTAAAGTTGCACACTACCTTTACAGTCTGTTCTCTGATGGCAGGGTTGGTGTCTGTGAAGCCGTGAACAACGTGAGGGAAAATCTGGGAGTTGACTGCTGCCTCGTTCAGATACTGAATGAACTGCTCCATCTGAGACAGAGAGGAAAAATGTTAGAGCAAAGAAATGCTTTTTTTTTTTACCCTTTAACACACACTTAAAAACAACAGATATAATTTCTTGCTCTATTTATATTTTATCCTACACACAATCACAACCAAGATGTCTGCTTAATGACCGCAGGAGATTCTCAGTGGCCAGATGAAGTAAGCAGTGTTTCTTCGTATGTATTTAAATGATGAGCACCGCTGTTGAATAGATATCTCTTAACTCGCTATCTCTGGTCCGAAAGTGCTAAAATATCTTCCAGTGGCGCAAAATGAAACCCACA
This sequence comes from Epinephelus moara, assembly GCF_006386435.1. NCBI lineage: Eukaryota > Metazoa > Chordata > Actinopteri > Perciformes > Serranidae > Epinephelus > Epinephelus moara. The sequence goes on from NC_065509.1 coordinate 25,984,031, forward strand.
CACTTCACTGCTGCTGGAGAGAGACCGTAGGGAGACGATGGACAAGCCTTAAATACCTGCTGCAACAGTCGTATCCTCATGGCTCTGTCTGTGGAGGAAAACATCTTCACGATAACGGGGATGATCTTCTGCTGGTACTCTTCTGCTGACAGGAACTTGCCCACCTGACAGACAAACGGAGGGAGATGAGATCAGGGAAAAAGTGTGTAGAGGTGTGACTTTGAAATGGGCCAGTATAATCATGTTGCACTTTGGAAATGATCAGAGATATTTGGAGATGCTGTAATACACTGTTTGATATTCAACAAGGCATAACAGTCATGGTAATGAGTAAGGATTCACCTTGAAGAGCGGCGTGAGGACGACAGCCCCTGCATTGCCAAACTCGAAGGCAGTGAGCAGCTGAGGCAGGACCTTGTGTTTACAGAAGTCTTCAGGGAAGGAGTCCAGATTTTCACTCAGATCCTGGAAGAACTGCTGCTTCTCAGCTGGCTCCTTGATCTGGGGAGAGACAAAGTTTAAACTCCACTAGAATTCAAATCTATTATACTGTTGTTTCGATTTGATTTTGGCACTCATACAAACACCACAGTTATACATGTCTTTATCAAACTCTGCAGACCTGTATCTCCTCCAGGAAAAGGTTGCTCTCCACAAAGCTGTTGCTGAGGAATCCTCCGGGGGCTCGACAGTTCTGAAGAAAGCGTGCTGGGTTTGGTCGAGCTCGGGGATTAGCCCCCACCAGCTCGCAGTAATGAGGGACCAGGACCTTTGGGATCTGTGAGCACAAAGAGGAAACACGAGAGAGCAGAACTCTGTGAACAACACTGCTTCATGTCACAAACAAAAGATTCCTTTTAGCAGTCACTGAAACCATGACGCAACTGGAGGTTCAATTTCTTGCTTGAAGGCAACTTAGCAGAAACATGTGCGACTCATTCACGGTTTCTGATAACTCTTCTCAAGTTCAATTTGACAATACTTCTTCTTTACATGAGCATAATGTATGTCTAATTTCCTAATTGTATTAACAGTTATCAGCACAACAGGAAGTATCTGTAGCATATCGAAGTGGAAATACGCCATGGAATAAATGACAATGGTGCAGTGATTACACAAAGGAACGGTCAAGGTGTCGTACCTTTCCTAGTGAACGCAGGGAGGATGTGCGAGGTAGTGGCCCGTTGAACACCTCCCAGATCAGGCAGCCCAGTCGCCACACCTCCCCTGCCCTGCAACAAACAGGCAATACAAAAGTTTCTTATGAAAACCATTTCACCCACACTTTACTCTGGTATCTTCATATTATGAACCTCTTCATTCTGTAATTTCTGCACTTTCACCAAATATTTTATTGCTGCTCCCGGATTCTTCCTGTGTAACATATTATTCTTATTCCAACTCACTTCTCTCAATTTGACATTTACAACCCTCTCTTACCACTTCTCTCCACTGCTGTTGGACATCTCTGGTGGGTCATATTTCTCCATGTCTGGGTAAACAGTCTTGGGGGCAGGGAGTGAGACCCCGCTTGGGTCACCCTGCTCAGGGACCACATGGTCAAGAGCCCCGAGCTTCCACTCTCCGGCTCGATCCACGAAAACAGCCCAAACACCCAAGTTGTTATGGAGCAGGTGGCAGTCGTTAACCAGGAAACTCAAAGCTTTCTGTGGGAGGAGGGAAATGGAAGAAGTGGAGTACAGGCTAACAGAGAAATGGCTCCCCTGACAGTATCAGATAGCGCTCTCTCCTGTCCTTACCACTATCTGGTGCAGTCCCCAGGAGACCTCCAGCTCCCCTGATCCACCCTTCTCTGCCTGGGTCTTCAGGTGGACTGCCAGTGGTGTCACCTGCTCCGTGACCAGGTACAGGCTCTTCTCTGTCTGTGAAACAGATGAGCAAAATCAATTATCATCTTATGTGTAGCTTACTATTGTGTATGTTTTAATGTACCAGCTTCACTGCAAAAATACTCAACGGCTACATGAGTCTTAAAAATAATACCACAATGATAAAAACGTATATATATTACACTATCTATACACTAATAGATATATGTGACCTAGTGCTTATTATCTGTGTATGTTATATAACAACACTTCATAATAAACATTATTGTTTCTTCACAACAGATGTTATAAAAGGCAGTAAATGTTAAAGGCATAGTTCTGATTTTTTTTAGAGTGGGTTATATGAGGTACTTTTTCAGATTCAGAGCATTACCTACAGATCAGCTGATTGGGTCAGACTTTGTTTATGGAAGAGGCAACAAATACAAGAAAATGAGTGATGAGTGATTGTAACAGCAACAACAAGGAACGCTGACCTGTTGATGTGAAAATGTAGTGCCAAAGAAAAGGGCTATCTGATAGCAAGTTAAAATGGTGAAAATATTCTAAATATATTTATTTTGGGTGGGGCTTTTCTTTAAGGTGGTTAAAATTTGATTTCCCGCTGCCCCCATTCACAGCAGCTCCGCTTAGCTTCTGTGGCAGAACTCTTACCTGCTTATTCACACCACGGGCGTGCTGACCGCCATCTACCGTAGGTAATACACTGACGAGGAATAAGTGCTTCATATAAGCCTACTTCAAAAAATTAAAACTGTCCCTTTAATACTGAATTATTATCCAAACCTACTACACTATAGCACAGCATTAAAAACACACCGTTAGGGTTGCAATGGTATGAGATTTTCACAGTGTGATAACAGTCTCAGAAAATGTTGCAGTGTCATGGTATCATGATATTACAGAATTTATAGTATTATCAGTCAGACTGGTCCTTAAAGGAATGAAATTGGAAGGGTGATGGTTGGTTGAACAAACGTTTTATTTGGATAACTGAAACTTGAAACCATTTTGTTGATGCAAGTATGTGTAAAAAGTCACCCCTTAGAAAATAACTCAAATAAAGGGGAGTTTCAATGTCCAGTTGCATTTTTCCCCCCAATATCGTAGATACGCAAATGTACACGGTATAATAACTGTCAACTTGTATATCACAGTATACCCTGAAACCTGTATATCGCTGCAACCCTGCACACCGTAGCATTTACAATGAATTAATGGGTGGAATTCTACAAAGCTAATTAGTTTGGCAACTCAGTTGCTGCTGAGTTTCAGGCAGTAAGCATCGTCAGCATTATGAGTATGCAACCAACAAACACGGACAATCAACTGTCACATTTCCCTTAATATATTACATTATCAATTCATTGTTTTTGGCAAGACATGCAATAGATGCTCTTATGTGTTGGGTTATCTCTTTTTCTTGTTGAGCACACAAAACTGATAAAACAGAATCTGCTTATATGAGTAGCACATTACTCACTATAACTACTGCACACGTATTAAAGACCTACAGCGGCATATTCACACTCACCTCTGTCTGAACGTGAACATGCAGAGAAAAGCAAGATGGTGGAAATGAGACAGTAATTATATGACAAAACAAAACCACTCACTATATTGAGGAATGTCACTACACAAGTTGAACAACATTTCCCTCTGAACATGAGAAACAATGAGAGAGTGTTCAGAGCTAAATATAGGTGCAAAACACACACACACACAAACATGTACCTCCAATCCGTCCACATAAGCCAGGATGTTAGGGTGCCGCAGGGTCTTCATACGCTTGAAGGCAGCCTTGGCTAGCTGTGTCTGCTGCTCTGTCCCCTGTGCTACCTCGTACAGGAACACAGACACTGGCTCCCCATTGGTCTGAGGACACACACACAGGTTGGGGTAAAATGAGACACTCACATACTTAGCCTGTGCTATTATTAAACACGTTACCTTATTTATGCTGTGTAATAACACCAAGCAGGAGTGGAGAAAATAAAAACACAAATACAATACATCATATCACCACATCATATTTAAATAAATGCCATTAAACATGATGGGAAACCGGAAGCAGGTGCTTTGCTGTCTGTATTCGGCCCTGCAGTGATGATGATGACACTGACAGTACAGACTGGGCTGCTCAGGGATTATAATCAGGAGAGTTATTAATGTGAGGTGCTGTCAGTGATGGGGGACGGTGCCTTTATTGATATGATAAAACATTAGTGTGAAAACAGTTGCGGTAACAGTTAATAACTCCGCCAAAACCAGGTGACGTGGCGAGAAATACGTGTCTGTCTCTCGGAGTAAACAAAGCCTGTGCCCACTTCGTCAGCGAAAACTATCAGTACATAAAAGAGGCCGAAAAATATTAAATACACAGTGACATTCATTCAGATAGAAAGACGAGTAAGGTTCTGACAGACCTGACATGTAGCCACGTCAATATAACACCGAGCATCTTGTCTAAAGCTACATCAAAGGAGCGAACAGACACTGACGCTAACGCTAGCCGGCTAGCTAAGAGGCCTCCGTACCGAAGCTAACTGTGACCGTTAGCGGAGGACCATCGGCGGGTCTTTTACCTTTCGCTTCCCGCGGTGGAGAGTCCATATTCCAGACTTCTCCTGGGTGTCTGGGAGAATTTCATAAGCAAAGTCTTTGACAGGATCCCTGGCAAAAAAGGACCACATCTCCTCTGTCCACCACACCTCATCCAACACACAGCTGAACTGCACTGACTGCTAGCTAGGAGATGCTAGCTAGCAAATGGAACGGATCCGAAATGGGTCCGTGTAAACTCTGTGTCTGCACGTTGGTTCCGCAACAGCAGGATAGACAGTCAACAAATCCATCAGGCCTCTAATGGCGAAGTACGTGTACTACATGTAGATAAAATGTAACCTGTCAGTGCCTAAATACAGTCACAATCTGAAATACTACTAATTATAATCTTTATTTATACAGCACCTTCCATACAAGTAAAGCAGCATACAAAGTGCTTTACAATAAGAGCAGAATAAGCACCGAGTGCTTCACATGAACATAGAAAGAATACATAAAACATAAAACAGAGTTCATTCATAAAATCATAGCATTGTAAAACTATAACTCATAAAGTCAAGTAAGATTTAAAATAGTTACAGAAGCATGAAGCCTAAAAAGAAAGTAAAAGTAAATTGTGAAAATTGTGCATCTCTGTGTAGCTCTTTTAGACCTATTAGGAACATTTATAGGTTAACTCAGATTAAAAAGGCTGTTTTGCTGACACTATAAGGCACAAATAGGTATTGCAGCACCATTTTTATTTTTATTTTATTTATTTATTTTTTTACTTTTTTGGCCCAAAATGTCTCTTTTGATAGTAAAGGTTGCTGAACTGTGTATCATATTATTAAAAACAAATAAGACAACCTCAAGAACAACAAAAAACATGGATATTTCTGAACACAAAATTGTCCTCACCACTGAAGAATGACACTCAGACATTGCCATAAAGGTCCCTAACTGACAGTGTGTCAGCACTAAAGCATAAACATACTTAACGAGGTAGGTCCTGCATTATCACTTGTCCATTGCAGCTGTGTTAAAAGTTCGAATGGTAATTTTTTTAACCAGTTTCTTTGTTTTCAACAGAGTAATCACTATATTCCTGTTCGCAAAAAGAGAAAAAAGAAAATAATATATTAAAGGTTACACAAACACAAACATAACTTGCAGCTACAAAGGTACATGTTGCACTGATCTGACTGAAGATAAATATTTTTTACATCTGGTTAACTAAGCACATGATAGAAGGCTGACATCCTCTAAGGACTCTATGTTTAACCAAATTGCCATGAACAGGGGGTCAGCAAGGCCACAGAGATGTTTGATTTTGCCACAGAGCCCTTTAGTATTGACTCAGTCTATAATGTACCCTGATGACATTTTCGTAAGTGTTGTGAAAATCTTCAGATTATGTCACAGTTATTTCCCCAAAGTGGACTAGGTGAATCAGAGACAGTGACAGAACACCTCATCATGAATCATGAATGCCCCTGACCAGTGTCTAAAGAAGTTAGACACTGTGTACCATTGTGCTTTGCGCTTCTTTACTGGTTGTGGAAATCGCATACACCACTGTCCTCTGTTTGACACTGCTAAACGGCCATCTTTGTATGTCCGCAGGCTCTCTCATTGGTTGGTTTTTATATATAAAGCTATTCCTGGCCTGGCTCCCTCTTATCTGTCTACATACATGTGTAGAAACCAAAATCAATAATGCTATTGTAATACTCTTCAAATGCAAGTTCCAAGGGTGAGAACAGAACTCAGCAAAAAAGCTTTTAAATATGCTTCTTTTTCCTTCTGGAATAATCTACACAAGGATCTGAAACTGGCAGAGCTGATCACTGTGGGGGAATTTCAAGTCGATATTAAAGGATTTTGAAATTAGCTCTTTTAGTCAATGTGACTGTTTCTAATTTATTTTAAAGATGTACTCACATCACATTTGTTCTTTTCCTGGACTTTGTAATTCATGTTAATTGCATATTGTGGTTTTTATTTATTTGTTGGGTATCACAGTTGTATATGTCTGTTTGCCTTGTTAATGATATGGGAATAAGTTAAGTTTCACTTTCACCCATAAAATGTTTGCATCTCATGCAGTTTTTTTACACTTAACTTTGTGGCTTCACAGTTTATTTTTTCATTTAATTTGTCAGCCATTTGTGGATAATTGTTATGTAAACTATGTTGCATAAGTATTGTTTTGTGACAGAATAATACCACAACACTGGACGAGTTATTTTCTCCAAACCCCTGTAAGCAGGCTCCATTAATACACGTCACTACATAAGCTTATATAAACTCTCTGGAAAGACTAAGATTTGTGCATGTATTTAAAATCATCTCTAACAATTGATTCTTTAAAACTAAGCATTAAATGCATTAATTTCTTCAAGTGTATCACACAGGCAGTACTTCACAGCTGTATGGGACAACTTCTAGCCTGGACCAAGACTAATGATGGACTTACCATTAACAAATAATTTTAATTTTTGTTACAAGTCTACACTTGTCCATCCTATATCTATAACTTCATCTAGCAGTGGTGTCAACACTTACACCCTACAAGGATTTAACAGCTTCCTGAACGTACAATCCAGCCTCACTGTTCCTAAGATATACGGCATTTATACTCTATGAAAATGAAACATTACTAGTCTCACCTGCTGATTAAAGTAGACTTGTGTAGATTAAATTTCAATACTTAACATCCTCCAATGCCTTTGAGGAAACTATATTTTTACCACCTGCTAACATCCCATGACCTTAATTTGAAGCTGCATAGTTAGCTTCCTTTTCTTTAGCCTAGCTTACTGGGTCCTTTTCATCTGCCAAATGTCAAACCTCTTTACCTCTACAGGATCAGATACCGTAAAATCAACATCTTAACTGAAAAGTAAGCAGAAGTGTGAAAAATCAAATGCAAGGTTGGTACAACACAGGCTTCAGGTTTCAAGTTCAAGATTTATTGATCATACACAATGAAATGAATGAATGCTTCTCTTTAAACATTACTTGGACATAAACATAAAATTTACACTGAACTGGAAGAACATTTTCAATAATGTACAAGTTATAACCCTGTCACTGTCCTGCTCCTGTCAAATTCATTGTCACATCCCAGATAATAAACCTGTTTCTGTGCAGTAATCTTGTGTCAAATCAACTTTAATTATATAGCACATTTCATACAAGTGTAAACTCATTGTGCTTAAGTCACATCATACATGATCAAACATACAATATATAATAAAGTATTACATACATAAATGAGCAGGACTTGATAAACACAAAATAAAAAGTTACCATTATCATTATTCTTAAAAAAGGGGAGATGATGATGATAATAATAATAATAATAATAATAATAATAATAATAATAATAATAATTCCTTAAACAATAGAAAATACACTTAAAAACCTAAATAAAAACTTGCTGTTGTAGCAGACTGTAGTTCATGTGGAGGAGAGCAGGACCATGATGACTAAAAGCCCCATGAGCTGATCAAAAGGTAATATTGGTACACGAGCAGACCTTTGTTTGATGATCTATGGGATCTCTCTGGTGTGTACTCTGATGATGACGACTAGCAAACATCCCTGACAACTAACCAAGACCCTTTTTGTTGTCTTTTTTCCACACAAATATTTTTCCTGTACAAAATATGACTTAACTGTTTTGAAACCCATACTGCCAATACTACATGAAATGACTCTTGATTGTCTACATCAGTTTTCCCCACACAGCATACTATAGAAAAAGCAAGACACCGCAGGGGATTGAACCCTGTCCCGACAGAGTCAGGAGTGCCACCACCGGAGTCTTTTGCTTTTTTGTTGTTGCTGTTTTTTGGGCAAAAGCAAAACCTGGAGGAACAAAAAGAAGTTTGTTCCTCCAGGAAAAGAAAACCCCTCAACACCTGGCTTCTATAACTTTCTGTCACCACATGGGGATTTCTCTCGGTCGCGAGGCTGAAACTAGAAGAAAGAGACAACTGGTTTCCCCGTCCCCAGCATCCCCCACAACACTGCATTGCTGTATGACTGATTCCACCATATCCTTTGATCCACAATAACAAAGTCACGATACCAGCGTCCCTGGCGATACTCAAAGCTGTTCAATTCAGCAGGACTTGCGGGCCAAACGGACAGGAAAGATTACAGCTGTAATGGGAAAAAAGACAGACAATTTAAGCCTCCCCACCCCCACCCCTCCCAGAGAAACCCCACACTTTACCAATTCTTATCCAATATGACAAATCAGGGCAATACGATTAGCGGTTACCGCGGCTATCCTTCCTCACTGATGCTCAGTTCTTCAAGGTATTTAAGATTGTACTGACTGTCCCAAGTCATCCGTGACTTTCCGCAGAGGTTTAAGTGGCCTGGCTCTGTATCAAGTTAAGCTGAACGAGTAATCTGGAAGAGAGAAGAATGTTTGCCCCCCCCCTCAAAACACCCCAGTCCAAAAACTACGGCAATGTTTTGACAACGACTTCATGAACAGTATGTTGTGTGTTACGAATAAAATGTTATGCAGAGCTGATGTGCATGCAGTATGTTGAGTTACACATTTAAGCCATGGTATGTTAAAGAAAAATCAAGGGAACCGAAATTACTTAACTTAGCACCCATGAGACTGAAGTGATGCAGTATTAGCGAGACAAGCTTGCAGCTCTTGATCTCAATGTGACTGGATTCTCAGTGTTCCATCACAGGTTAGGCCATCCCAGATGACAAATTAAGACAATTTTTAGGCAATTCGACCTGAGAAACCAAAGGGGAAAAGAAAAAGGGCACACACACAAACACACAGAGAGCGGGGCTTCTGCGAAGGACGTCGGGGGGGTTCAGATTTAAGCTCAAGCGCACAAAGGGGTTGGTACGTCATTCAGGGGCCACACTCATATTCGCTGACAGCTTCCACAGATGGCTTTGCATTCAGAGGCAGGCGAGATCGGAGCGGACAGACGAGAATGATCTGAAACAAAGAGTGATCTACACAACACACCCACCACACAATACTCAAAGATTCGAGTTCTACTCATCTTATGGTTTAAGATGCAAAGCAACAGGGCCCCGTGGCCAAAGAGGAATATGCTAGTAAAGCATTGTTGTTACTGATGATTTGAGGTTAACATAAAGCCAGTTCCAAGATGTCATTTTGTCAACTACAACATTGCAGAAGTTTATTTTGACAAATTAAGCCAACATCTTACTACATGCTCCAGGTTAGAGGACTTCACTCGTGCTTGAAACAGTCTTGCACTCTGCTTTCTGTGAAGAGAAGCGTAGGGATACACCCAACCAAAACCAATGCACAATAGAAACTAAAGCAACACATTTGCGCTGCATCTCAGACCAAATTAAAGCTGCACAATGCACAGCTTTCCTCAGCCGCTTCAATTTGGAAAACTTCGCACAGTTGCGCGATTCCGACTAATTTCATATTAACAACCTGCCGCTCACACAGTTGCGCGAGGGCGAGCAGCTGAGGGCTAACTGTACGAATCTATACACATCGAAAACAACCTGACTCCATTTGTTCAAACTGCGCGTTAGTTGATTTCAAGGGGCTGATGAATCTTGAGTTGTCCTAGGTAGACTGCATTCCTCCTTTGGACTGTTCTGTAAGATCAAAGAGGCAGACAAAAAGACACCCCTATGCCCCCCCTCGCAGTATCGTAGAACTGACTATTGTTATCCTTACCCAAATGCTTTACTGCAGATAACGTCAGAATCAATGAGGCTCCATCAAATCTTCTCGTTATCACAAGACTCTTGTTAAGAAAGCACAACAGTGCTATTTCTACTTCAAGTATAGCAAGTTGCTTTCATTTCAAGAACAATGAGGGCAGATGAGCCCAGTCAAGATATAAGTGACCCCTCTAGGGCTGAGAATTTTCGGCTTTCCAACTTCAATATTTGATGGATTCAACTTATCTGCCTTCAATTTCCACTTTGAAAAGGATGTCATTCGAGCCCAGGTCACATCCGTGCTCTACAAAGCTCCAAGCTTTAGTCATACCTGAAAAAGCACAAGAAAAGCTCCCCCACACAAGCCCCCAAAAAAGAACAAATGCATACCAAAACTGTATTCAATCACAACAAGCTATGCATTTATTATGCAATAAGAAAATCCTTTACAGATAGTTCACTCATTGTATTGTCAATACAAGGCATAGTAACTAATTGTAAGGAATTGGAATGGAGGCATTTAGCCAGACAATGAATGTTAAGAGTAATGTGAACACATTTAGTGATCTTACGTGATGCTCGATGCGCAAGGAAACTTGTACAAACAATGAGTTAGGAGAGTTCCTGATGGTCTCGGGTATTGGAAAGCGCACAGGACACAGCACACTGAAAAATGCAAAGGAAAAAGCCTCTCTCCCCACAATACCCTTCCAATGATGCAATACAGAACTACAAGACCATGACTAGCATTACAGTACTCCCTTAGCAAGGACACAACTGTATGACTATGATTACATTACATTAAAAAACTTTAAGACAATTTTCCAGAAGAACATTTAAATACCACAGGCCTGAACACGAGGGATTCCTTCCTTATGAACTGTAGACGGGGACTTGGATGTAGATTTTTCAAGGGCGGGCCAAATAACTTAATCTGCAAGAGTCACAAATACACAACCCCCTCCCAACCACACAAAGCAACTTGAAGCCTGTACAAAATTACAATGACTTCTAGTAAAGAGACTGGTTACCACACTCCCTCGGATAACAGAGCTTCTTGCTACACCGGCAGACTAGATTTGAAGTTGCTATCCTGCGGGGCAAAGAGTCCACTTGAATCTTGTTGGGAGCACCTGGATGTTTCCTACTCATGCCATTTTGCGATGGGTAACATGGAGCTGTAAAGTCTAGGGAAGAGACTGATTAAGGCCCCCCCCAACCCACCCTCCATTACCCAAAAGATGTGCATAAAACCCAATTTACAACATATTCCAAGTAGTGTATAATCAATATATAAAGATATCTAATGGATTTATTGAATACCAAATACCTTCCTACATCTCTTTAAACCGTAGTGGATGCGCATGATCCCGATCCATAGCACTATAGTAAATAAGATGGGCTCAACTTGTACCGAGCGGTTAGCACAGGGGATTCTTTCGATGATCAGCTTTAGGGGGCCAGGCCTGTGAAAAGAAGAACTCGAAACACGTTTTAAATGCCCCCTCCCCCTTACCCCCAAAATTTTACCAACGAGGATCAACTATTTCAATACATATATTGTTCCTTTTATTATGGCAAATATGACTGTATACTAGACAGCATTGGCAATGATGAACTAATGTACCGGATAGTTACACCCACATGTACATTTCATGCATTCACTCACTGCTCAGGTTAAGAGGTAGATGTAGCTGATCTGTACCAATGATGCGCAGCTGAAGCACTGAAGGGTTGCTGAATACACACATCAATCGGCCGCACGGGAGACCATCCACTCTCACACTCCAATGCTGAAAGCTTCTTTGGGGACGACCTATCGAACAACATTGGACTGGCTCTCCCTCCGGCTGTGGAAACTACTTGTGATCGCAGGGGAGTAGAGAAGTCCAATATGATGTTCCTCTTGCCAGCACACTACCAAGGCATTCACCACAGCAGACACCACCACACTTATGTCAGCGCACAACAGGAGGGGCGACCACGGTACAAAACGCTTTACACGGCTTGCCTGTGAAGAGGAAGAGAGAACTGTGCGAGAAATTGTGTTCTACAAATTTTTTTTTCTGGAAGAAGTATATCAACTATGCCTGAGAATGTTACAGAGATACCTCTACCCAATATACAAACCAACGCCTGGCTTTAAACTTGTGAAGCTAGAAGACACCTGTGCGCCCTGTCCCACCCTCTCACTGGCTGGCTTGCTCTGGAACTGCCGATCTGCTTCAGTGATGGCCACTCTGTGCTGCTGCTGCTGCTGCTACCCTGCCCTGCGCCTCTGGCTCCCTCTGGTGTACACCCGCCGACAGCTGCTCCCTGCTCTCTCGGGCCCCCTCTGCTCTTGCCTCCATGCCCTCTGGTCCTGTCCTGCCTGGAACAACTCTGGTCCTCCTACGCCCTCTGGTCCTGTCCTGCCTGGCTCCACACTCTGGTCCTCCCCGTGTCCCGTGGCCTCGCTCCGCGCTGGTCCTGCGATCTTCCTCTAATAACTAAGTCCATTCTTCCTCACAATAACTAAGTCCATTCCTCCCCTTGATAACTCAGTCCATTTTCCCCCGAAGAAAAAAAAAAAAAAAAAAAAAATCTTCTGTCTTCTCTAATTTTTTTTTTTTTTTTTAATGACAACTTAAAAAAATGTCCATAAATTCATCTGAGCATTTGATCCTTGAGCTACAGCTAGAGCTCTGCTTGATATGCTTTGATTTCTTGCAAGCTGCTTCAAAAATGCAGTTTTCCTGATTTGTTTCTTTGGTCAAAGACCATGGCTTCAATACTTAAGAACATCAACACTTCTACGAGAAATGCGCAATGACTAAGCCATTTGAGTGCAACTCGAGAAATCAAAAGAAAAGAAAGAAAAAAAAAAAAACGAAAAAAAAAAAAAATCAATGCAATTCTATGCTTGCCGTAACAATGGCAAAAACTGATTAGACTGAGACCAGGGCCTCGTCCACCATTTTAAATAAACAAACAAAATAAAAGTGATTGTCTTCATTGCTTCTTTGGTTTAAACAACACAGTTACTTGATTCAATTCATTTGTATAACAAATTCTATTTGTTGGCTCTATTTAGCCTCAGACTGCTGCCTTTTTTCTCAGTTATTATCTGATATTAGATGCAACCTCCTTTAAATAATGCAGTAACTTGTTTCTCACGTCATTCCTTATGCTATTCATAGCTTAACTGCTGTCTGGAGGGATTTTAGTCAGCTGACTGTCAATTCTGCTTTAGTTCATCTTTATATTTTTCTTAGATTTATCTTCTTTATCAAATTTTTCTTCAGTTTTTCGCCATTTCTTTCTTCAGCTCTTTATATTCTCTCTTTGGTCCAGTTCTTCATATTTTTTGCTTCATTTCTTCATTTTCTTTTTTTGCTTCAGTTCTTCATGTCTTTTTTTTTGCTTCTGTTCATGTTTTTTTTCCCCCAATTTCTTTTTTTTCTTCTTTTTTTTGAAATTTGGTTCTTTTCGTTTTAGTCCAGTTCTTGATTTTTTTTTGGCTTGAGTTCATCTTTTTTTCCCCTCATGTTTTTTTTTTTTTTTTTTTTTTTAATTCAATGCTTTCTTTGCCTTTTTTTTAATCCAGATGCTTTCTTTGTCTTTTTTTTTTTTTTAATCCAGATGCTTTCTTTGTCTTTTTTTTTTTTTTAAATCCAGATGCTTTCTGTCTTTTTTTTTTTAAATCCAGATGCTTTCTTTGTCTTTTTTTTTTTTTAAATCCAGATGCTGCTTTTTTTTTTTTTTTAAATCCAGATGCTGCTTTTTTTTTTTTTTTTTTAATAATTCAGATGCTTTTTTTTTTTTAATTGACCAAGTCAATCAATTCTGGTCTTAATCCTTGTCAGGGCTCTTACTTTTTTTCTCTTTTAAATAACTTTTCTGGAGAAATACAGTACGTCTTTTCTTCTTCTTTTTTTTTTTTTTTTAAAGTAACATTCTGACCTCTCTTTTCTGGAGAGATTTAATGATCCAAGTCAATACACACTAGTCTTGACCCTTGTCAGTATTCTCTTTTTTTTTTTTTTTTTTTTAACTTCAGTACCATTTGACCTTTCTATTCTGGAAATATTTTTCTATGACCAAGATCTGAAGATTTTATGACCAAGTCAGTTGACTTTAGTCTTAGCCCTCGTCAGCATCTAGCTTCACTGCCTTGTCGGTTTCAAAACAACAATCTTGTTGCATACAAGAGCGTACCATTAAACTGCCATTTAGTTATTCAATACTATTTCTCGTATCTTCAATTGTCAAAGGCTAACGAAGTAAAAAAAACTTGCAGTAACTCTGTACACCTTTGCGCACAGCTGGTAAAATCCTGACCACTCCCTTTCCATCTCGGTCTAGCTGCGTCACAAGCTATTCAAATAAGCCAATAGAAAACCGTTTCAGGTTGCTACGTCACAGCTCCCATCTTGTGCCAACAACTGTTGCGCACATAACAAAAAATAAACTGGTTATTAATCATCATTAAAAATACAAAACGTTTGTCAGATAACTTTTAAAGTAAGGTACTTATCTGCTGTCAGGCTAATAAGAGGAACGTTAAAGCGTGACGTCCTAACGTTCGCATTAAAGTGAGCCTATATTTGGATCGCTTGGCCTACCGTTAGCCCCATAGCTAACTAACGTCGTCATAAAGAAAATAAAAAATAAAATAAAGCTTTAGGCTTCGGACAAAGGCTGATTTTCATCGACATTTGCCGCTGAATCGTATTAAATAAACAAAAAGCTTGGTAACAGAAAGCCTTGCTTAGAAAGATACCAGAAGGTAAAACTCAATCTTGATATTCAAGCTAAGCAATAGAGACAGGGCCTAAAGCTCACTGACTCCGATCGACACACAAATCTCCACTGAAAAACATAAATATCTAGTTTTGCAGAGTAAATCTACATTTCTTGTCCTATGGCGATCGAATTTCTAAGTATTAAAAGGAAATAAACAAGATCGGTTTGACCTGAAACGCCTCATACCGCGCCGGATTCGCGTCAATGCAGTCTGAGTTGAAATGGCGTCGCTGGTGGTATTTATACTGTCTTGGTCTTCCGACTACGGCAAGAGTAGATATTCATCCGGGGAAAAAAGTAGTCCCCCTTTCACACGATAAAAGTTCATTGTGGCTTTAGATTCGAGTTCAGAAAAGAAGTGTGATTAAAGTTAATGACAAAATGAATTAATGTGAAGCGATACATGATAAATAGGACATTCCTAAACCAAATATACAGGAAGAGGTGCTCCCATTCAAATGTGCTCACACAGAGCGAGTAAAATGTGGTTGTGTTAACATAATCTGTTAATTTACTGCTAGAAAATGTGTGGGACACAAAATAGTTAAGTAATTTACGATAAAAATAGACACATTTTCAACCTACTGCACCACCACCACAAACAGCCAAAACAGCTGACGTCACGGGATGGGCTGAGCGGATTAATCTTTGCTTGTGTGTAACACGGTCCGACAAACCGGATCAAACTAGAATGTGGTAGAGTTGCCGGATCTCCTTTCCCTTAACTGCAATGATTTGCTATTTGTGATAGAAGAACAATAGAAAACAGCCAACTCATCTCCTCTAACTTGGATGGCCTGTGTTCAATAACGTGTTTCCCTTTTAATGATAGATTTCATAGTTGCTTTGAAGCTGCTGGTGCTGGCACAATCTTTATGAAATGTGTGTGCTATTATGTATTATGTAGAGCCATTTTTACAAGCCTTAATTATGTTAGTGTAGGCTTCAGTGTCCAATCTGGATTCAAGTGATACAGCATTGTTATTAGTTGCAGAGTGTACGTGATAAAACTAGAAACATCCAGTTCCAGAAGGTGTGTTGCTGTGGATGGAAAATTACCAGAAAGTCCCAAATAGGAGATATGTTTGTTCCCCAGCAGAGGGTGCAGTGAAAATACATGTCATTTGTCATGTATCCTCTACATGAAACTCCCCTAACCCTCCCATGTGTTTACCCCTGCTGATCTGGTTTTCAACATTGATTACGCTACCCTGGACATGTCTGGGCAACCTCCCTTACGCAACTATTCTCATGATAACATTGTTATTGACAAGGCCTACTAAAATAACATTCAACCTCCCTCTCAAATATTCTGGCTGGGTTATTTAGGTATGGTAGTTTCCCTTAAATTTCCTCCCTTAGTTTTCCTTTTGGTATCATAGTAATTTAATGGTAAAACAGGCCTCATATAGGCCACAGTAGTTTCCTTGACATCTTCAAACTGGATGAGATGCAGTGACTGATAGTCTACAGTACTGCATGTTCAGCCTTTCAGAAATGCCAAATCCTCCCGTATTCATACCCAAGGCTACTTTTCATGGACTAGACAGGTTATTTCATCGTTCATCTGGAACAATTCAAACCCCAGGATGAAGAAAAGGTATTTGGAGCTCCCCAATGAGACAGGGGTATTGGGTTTGTCTGATTTCATCAGTTACTACAGGGCTGAGAATACTGAAAACTGTTACATTTGGCATCTAAATATGAGAATAAGTAGGGCCTAGACTGTGTTCTCATAACTTCTATCCACTACTCTACCAATACTCACATAGCTCTTAAATGTCATAACCAAACCAGGTGGTCAAAGCTTCAGTCAACATAGCCTATGGTTACAGTTTAGGAGGCATTTTGGATCAACACATGCAAGCAGGCTTCTCCCAGTAACAAATAATCAACTCTTCCCACCATCTGTGTTTGATGATCTGCATGTCAATATTGGCATAAAATGTACTGGTGTTTTTCTGTGATCTATATAGAGATGTTGTGTTCACCTCATTTGATGCAGCACTCAACATAGGCTACGCAGATCCCTTTTTTGGGTAGGCCTTCTTCCAAATCTGTAGTTTTACCGAAAAAAAGTGTTTCCCGCATTACCTCACCCACCACCTAGAAACCAGTAAGATGTTCTACTTTTTTTTCCTCTTTAACTGGAAGTCAAATAAACCCCCTTTGTTCTTACAGTGGTTACAGGAAGTACTTTCTATTCTGAATTCAGAAAAACACCAATATGAAGTATGACAAGCCTGATGGAAAATTCTTTTTAACCTGGAGTCCTCCCATAGACTTTGTCAAAGACTGTCCCTTTTGTTGAATTCTGTTTACCTGGTTGTTACCACAGAAATTGAAATGGGATGTGGTTTCCAGTAAATACATAAATGTCAAATTTATGTAAAGAGGGAAGTGATAAACTACTTCCAGACTGGGTTTCTTGTATATTAAATTCCTGGTATTATATCAGGGTCATACAACAAAGGCCTGTGACTCGGGTGTTTCCTCTCTGACCACAGTAAATTTTTGAATTTGTCCACCTTTGAAATAGTGCTGAAACAATTAGTCAATCAACAAATAAATATATATATATATATATATATATATATATATATATATATATATATCATCAATTACTATTTCAAGTAATTCACTGAGCAAAAAAAAACCCAGTTAGGATTAGCTGCTCTTTATCTGTTGAATACATGGTATGTAGAATGAATAACTCAATATTCTAAATGGATTTGGCACGAAAGACTAGATGTAGTCTACATATTTCTGAAGGCTCCTGTTTGTGAGTAAAAGCTCAAAGTGTGAAGCTTCAAAGGGTGTGAAGGATTATTGTCATTGATCAACAACAGCAGGGTGTGGGGAGTTGTCCTCTGGATGAGCATCAGCCCCTCCCAGCCTCAATTGATCTTTTTCATGGTTGTTCGACAGGAAATAGTCACACACATAAGACAGACAGGCATTCTCTTTCATATGATAGCCAGGCCACACCAAGGCCATTATACACTCATCAAAACCTCTGTGTGATACTTGCTAATCAAAGTCGTTGTGAAGGAGTTGTTCCCAGTTTACACTGAGTGACTCAGGGATTGTGTTCGAAGCAGCGGGGCGTTTTCTATTGTGATAACGACTGGGAGGTTTTTGGAGAATAGAGATAAAAGCTATTGTCACTTGTGAAGTGTTGATTACTGCACACCACCACAAACCTGGAAAAGCTACTGTACATAAGTTTATCAATGAAATAATCTGAAAATGAAGACTCATCACGATGATGCAAAAATCTTTCAATCTGATTACAAAAAGTTGTTTAAAATATAGATAAAAACAAAATGCAATGATTTTTGTTTTCTTTAGTGAATGTACATCCATTCTGAATTTGATGCCTGCAACACATTCCAAAAAAGTTGGGACAGGGGCATATTAACCACTGTGTCACCATGGGCCAAACCCCCATCTTAACACCGAGAGATTAGTTTCTTCACAGGAAGCATCTTGAGGCTGGCACTGTAAAGACCTCTCCAAGTGTTAAACAGGAAATTAAGTATTTCACAATGTTATTTCCATGCCAGATGAAAGGTCAGTCAATATTTGTGCACACAAACTGCTCTCTCTAAGCCAGAAACCAGAATAGTAAGTCTCAAACTTATGATGTCATAGGGTACAAAGTTTGGAGCTGCTCAATAGACAATGGATGGGAGACTGCTTCTGTGGACCAACACAATGTTTGTTTTCCTATTTTATTCCCAGACGAGCTTTTGAGCTATTGTAACATTCTCAACCCTGAAACAGAAAATGTACCCATATCCTCAGAACATTCCTCTGGGTGCTTTTAGTAGCCCTTTTGACACTGAGATCACACCATAGGGACGCTACTAAGTCCCTTCTTCATGACTCTATTGCATTTTTACACAGAGCCAAACAATGGCGGCAGCATGCCCGCCAGTGTGTGATTTTTAACAGCATCCCGGCATCCCAAAATCAAAGGATGTATGATAGGTTTAGAGGCGAGACAACTCTGTCCCCCCTTTCTGTGATCGTATCTGATATACAGAGGGGTGACATGGCATAACAGCACAATATTCCTGCCTTAAACAGGGAATGTTAAATTGGCTAGTGTCATCTAAAACATTTCCACAATTCACTGTCTGTGGAGCAGCTCCAGACTTTATACCCTATGTAGGACCCAGAATGTGTATTTAACCATCTATCCATCCATTTTCATCCACTTATCCGGGGCCGGGTCGCGGGGCCAGCAGGCCGAGCAAAGCGCCCCAGACATCCCTCTCCCCAGCAGTGCTTTCCAGCTCCTCCTGGGGGACCCCAAGACGTTCCCAGGCACATCTTTGAACTTTGGCTTGGATTTTTTTGGAACGAGTCACAGTTAAGCACCTATTTTCATTGATAGTAGTCCCTACACTCAATGACATCACACATTTGAGCTGTAGCTTTTGGATTTGGGAGAGAGTTGATCATGTTTATTAATATTTTTGGACTGTCTTAGACCATAGGAGTAACGTGTGAATATTTGAAAATGGGCGTGCTTCCCCTTGAAGTAAATGTCAGTCAGTGTGTTCAGTACTTTTTCCACTTTATTGCACAGACTTTTTATGGATTGAAATGTGACAATTTCTTCATCAGTGTAGTTTATATTGAGTTAATACCAATGTCTGGTACAAAATTCATGTGAATAGCTGCACTGGAAATATATTTCATGAAAAAAAAAAGATGTGTTGCATACTTATGCCCCTCACTGGGTGTCTAAAGGGATTCACAAATCACTGCATTCTATTTTTATTCACTTAACACAGTGTCCCAACTGTCTGGAATCAGGACTGTATGAAAATCCATAACAGCATTGCCTGTGGATCTGCAACATCGCCAACAATTATTCAGTACAATCAGAGACACTAAAGGGACATCTGCTGTAAAGATTGTATGACATAATCTCTGATGGCTGACGAATATAAACATCCCATGGTATGTACCGTCCTATCGCCCACCCCTCATAAATGTGATCACAGAGGCCGCAGGCAGATGGTAGCAGGAACCTCTAAAATCAATGGGGCAGCTGAGGGCAGCTCAATAGCTCCACTCATACCTGCTTTTTGTCAGTTCATAAAAACAGTGGTGAAAACAAAGAAAAGTTGTTACAAAAGTTTATAGCATACAGAGATGACGTTGAATCAAAAGACAGCACAAACAAATGGACAAACCCCACTTCTGCAGGTTATATCAGTGGGTTAAATGAACCATGTTATAGATCCTGTCCCACAGGGCTCGGTTCGATTGTCTCCTGTACGAGGACAAAGGTCCTGCTCTTTTAGCCGCTTCACTGAGCGCCCAGCTGTTACATCAGGCGTGATGCAGAATCAAGCCACCATCCAGGAATTTATACATTCCTGCTCGCAAGCATTATTCGTTATTCTGCAGCCAGCCGCTGAGGGAGACTAACTGATTCATATAGGTTGAAACAAACAGACAACTGGAGACTTTAATAAAACACTTGGAGATTTATTTTCTCTTGAGAAGGAAACTTTTTTGAGGACTGAACTCTTTATTACCTAGAATATCATTTATTTTTCACATTGGTCAGAAACAGCAGTAGATTATTATTGTGTGTTCTGAAGTCTCTGCAGGTGACATCAACAGACAAGTTGCAGCCTTATAGTGAAAAAGACATTCAGAAAAGTCAGGGAAATAAATAGAAGAAACAGCTGAGTACCAACAGAGATCACCATCAGCAACCAGGACGGCATTGACCGCCTACAACCAGGGAAGAGACACATGATGGAGAAGTTTTTTAAACCTGTTCACAGTCCCTCTGGCCCGGATGAGATCAAGCCGCGGAAGCACCACCACCATCATCACCTTCCTCATCACCAAGACTCTCAGTCACACAGGTAGGACTGTTCACTCCAGTCTGCCAGACTTACATTAACATCTTAAGGAAAATGTTTGAAGAAATAAAATCACAGACATCTTGAAATTTACCTTTAAAATCAAATCAAATATACCCATCCTGGCAATAGTTACAAGTTACACGTGTGCAGTATAACTATATCATACAATATAGTCTTGTGTGTGTAGACATGGGCAAATTATCAGGCAACTGGCCCCTGGGCAATGACATGCAGAGGGCCCTAGCACCTCTCCTACATAGAAGCTACACACACAGACTTTAAAGTTGTTTGGCCTGTTTTGCTGTCGCATTTTTTTGTCGATACGCATCTTCCTGTTCTTTCATGTCTCTTTGTGGTAATTTTGTGCCTCTTTGTTGTTTTCTGTATATGTGGTTGTTTTGCCCCGTCTTGATTTGATGTGATTTGATTTTGCTTTAATGTCAGAAAGAATTCTAAAATTTTTCTTGCGGCCCAGGGATCAGTCGCACAAAACACCTTAAGTTTTCTTAAGTATCATACTTAAGGCTTAATTCCTCTTTAGCTGAGGGTCTTACACAGTTGAACAGAATCCCTTAAAAGGTTTACTTAGTTAAGGAAAAACATTAACTCGTTTACTGCGCTGAAAGAGATTTTACAGTAGAGATTTCCTTGGAGTTTGTTTGTTTGCTTGCACTCATGCTTGTGATGCCTGTTTTCATCTGACAAAGTTGGCTTATAGTTAGATAGTGAAAAAAATGGCAGAAGAAAAGAGGACAAAAAAACTATAGTTGTCAGAGGAGGAAAAGATCAAACCTCTTGAAAACCAGAAAACAGAAAATGATTGTAAGAAGAAACTGCAACGAAAAATGAATTCAGTCAAATCTATAGTGTAAAATCAGAAGCGTATCCATCGGGTTCTCCTGGCCGCAGAACACTCCTCTCAGGGTGTGTTATTATTTTTTTTTTTTTCATTTATCACCATAAACTCAGTCATGTTGCAGTTAAGACAGAGTCAGAGGTACCTTTAGTTTTTTTGTTTTTTTTTGCTATGTTCTTTTGTGCAACGGTCTAAGGATTCCTTAAGTATAAGACCAAGACAAGGAGAAAACCATTAATACTTAGGTGAACATTTTAAGGAAACCCTAAAGAGTGCGCAACAGATTTTATTTTGAGAAAACCTTACGTAGGACTTTAAGGAAAGTCTTAACTTAAGCTGTTTTGTGCAACCGGCTCCAGGATGTCAACTGTTTTACATAAATACAAAAATATAAAAGAACGTTTAACCAAACAACAAATGCTACAAATCATAAAGGATACTGCAAAAAATGATGCAGTACAGTAAATTAGTCATTACTTATTACATTCAGTGTTTGACCCATACTACTTAGAAGCCATACTCTGATTTAATAGGTTGTCAGACTGACGAACAAATGAGTTCCTCAACCTGTTAAATCAAGCCTGTGGGACTCTGACTCGGTCTTTCTGTGTCTCTTTGTAGTTGTTATATGTTTCTTTGTAGTCATTTTGAGATGCTTCTTGGATGGCGTGTGTTTTGAGTGACCTTTTGCAGGTTAATGCCAGGTGAGCCTGTGACACTTTGGACCCCTAGGCCTGTCCCCAGTAGGCCCGATCATTAATCCGTCCCATGTATGCAGAGGCATGATTACCTCATAATCCTGCATCTTTGTGTTGTAGGTACACAATGTTCGATGACACAGACAGGAACACAGATGAAAGCCTCGGGCACCCCCGTCACCATCAACATGGTCGCTATCTCCATGACAGCCCTCATCACAACACCCACCATCGGCATCAAACACAGCAGTTTCACCACAGTGAAGAGGACGAGATACTGTACAACCACGAAACACCTGTAACTCTCTCCAGGGCCTCTTCCTCTTCCCTCTCTTCATCCTCTTCCTCCTGCTCTTTTTCCTCATGGTACACAGAGGAAAGTGCAAATGATCCGTTCTCTCTTCGTCACGCCGTGCAGCCGCAGCACTCCCTGTCCTGCTCCAACATCTCAGATGTGCGCAGAGGTTTCAGGGAGGACAACGGCAGCGAGCCCATTGTCTTTGCCACCGTCAGACACGGCAAGAAAGACAGTGTTTGTAGTGAGATACAAGGGAGCACACAAAAGAGGGGGAAGCATGGTTTTGCTTCTCTTGACCGAGGTCACAGCAGAAGTGAAGAAGGCCTTCTGCAGGGTAATGAAAGCGATCTTGGAGGAACACAGTCCAGGGAACAGCACATCAACTATCAACCTCTGTACAAGGCTGCTAGTTTGAACCGAAGCCTGGCTTTCAGTGAGGAGGACTTTCTGTTAGGGGTTTCCAGGGGCCCTAAGAGAGCGGTGTCCTCCAGTCAGCTGCCGAGCAAAGGCATCCTCAAAAACAAGGAGCCAAATACTGACATACGCAAGGCTAAGTCGATGGAGGTGCTGTCCCCAAGAGTTTCCAAAGGACAAGATCCTGATGGACAGAAAGGGAAAGGGGCCACTCAAGCCGAGATAGAACAGGCCAGGACAAACTTTGTGCAGGGGAAGATGCAGTTCTCAGCCTTTCTAGATGAGATAACAAAACAGGTTATAAGTCCATCGGCTCTGAACATCTTGGGTGTGAACGCTGATAAAACTCCTGCGAAGACACCTGCCCCAGCACAAACACCTGCCCCAGTCAAACCTCAGCTCCCACCCAAGAAGCATAGAGAGAGCTCAGGGGAGGAGAGGGAGCAGCACCCAAAACAGCACAGCAGACAGGAGAAAGTAGCTCGCAGCAGCTCTCGTAAAAACCCGGACTGCTCCACTCCTGACAAACTGAACTCATATGCAGCTAGGAACCACCACGGTAGCCCCCCGCCTCATCACTACCCCCATGAAAACAGCCGTAAAGAAAGGAGGCCGTCGCCCACTGGGGGCTCCATGTCAGGGGACAGATATGGTAGAGGTGGCCCTCACCTCACAGATGGCACTAGCACCAGCCCTGAACCTAACCACCCCAAACAACGTCACCACCGCAAACAGCAGCCCTCTGCCTCCCACAGTCAACACACCCAGCACTTCCCCCAGCACCAGCCCCAACAGGTGCACCACAGCCCCGGGCACCGAGGGCCTGTCAGCTCCCCTCCATTCTCAACCCAGGGTGGAGGGCCGGGCCTCGGCTCTGAGTCCTCATCCACAAAATCTGATTCATCCAGGGCCAGAGACACGGCCTCCACAGCGACTAGCCCCAGTTCAGAGCAGAGTGGTCGACACCAGTCACAACATGTGGGACACCCTAAACAACACAGGGTGAGTTTACAAGTTTAATATGCTTGAGACTGGAGATACAGGAGGGAATTTATTGAACCTTTATTTAACCAGGCAAGTCATTAAGAACTTATTTAGAAAGACGGCCTGGCAAAAGACAAAGCCTCTTGAGGGAAGGGAGTAAGGGCTAAAAAGAAATGTAAAAACGGCAGCACACATCCAGAAAATTTCCCAAACACTCACTAATTACACACAAACAGAAACATTACGTCACAACAAACATGCATTATAAAGTTTAAGGGTGAAAGAGACAACAGCACACATCCAGGCACTTCCAAAGACCCACGAGTGTATGCAATGACAACAAGCATTACATAAGAGACATGCAGACTAGCACAGAAGCATCGGGCAGGTAGTTAGGAGACATCAGTGACAGGTACTACAACAAACAGGACAAGCATACACAAGCAGTAAGACAAACAGGCAAAACAAAAACAGCAGCAGTAAGAGAACAAGAACATGCAGAGCAGGGGGATTTCAGGCCTCAGATCATAATTCTGAAAGTGAAATGTCACTAACACAGCACACATATCTTAGGAAACATAAATGAAAACCTGTTTTGGTTGATGAAATCATTGTTAAAATGCTTTAAACACTTATGCATATGATATTATTATAGTGTCACACAGTTGCATTAACTGACTGACTGTTGACATTTGTCTCCCTTAGGGGCAGAAATAATTTATAAAAACCTATAAAACTCATAAAGATGTTTATATATACACATGTATAGAGTTGTATTCTTTAATAAGCTTGTTTCTCTACTGTCATAATCAGAGGTGTGGGTTCAAGTCACAAGACTTTGACTCGTGTCGTAAATTTGATGACTTTAGACTTGACTTGACAAAATCAAATAAGACTTGCAACTCAACTTGGACTTCAACACCAATGACTTGTGACTTAACTTGGACTTCAGTCCTTTGACTTGAAAGTGTTTGATATCTTCCCCCAGGCTGCAAGATTAAAAAATATGTTATTTAAAAAGTTGGCCACAAATCATTTATTTCCTGAACCAACTAACATCAACACTATTAATCCCCGAGGGGAACAAACAGGACCTATACATGCACTAAGTGGAGAGATGTCAGAGTGAGGGGGCTGCCCATGACAGGTGCCCCGAGTGGTTGAGTGGGTTCGGTGCCTTGCTCAAGGGCACCTCGGCAGTGTACTTACATTCATTTATAAGACATGAGGTCATTCAAAAAAGTCCATCAAATAAAATCAACCTTGGCATTACATCACAAATGCCCTTCAAGACGTGCATGGCCTTTTGAGAGAGACGTGAATCGAATTGTGTTACCATGAGTCAGATAAAGTCAGTTTTTATAAAGAAAGATGAATCTTGAGTCTGTCTGTAAGTGAGTCAGTGATGAAGCCACCGAAGGCATAACACTGCAGTGAGGGGAGGATCTCTCTGCAAAGAAAGAACAGGAGGAATGTAATGAATGCAGCATTGCTCTTCTCTTGCAGAGGCAGTATAGCTGAGTCACAGGCTGTGTGGGACGTGTCAAACACTACGCACTGCACGCTGAGTCATTCCTCAGCAGTGCAGCAGAATCTGGTTTAGTGCTTTGGGGGCAGCTCCACTGAAAGTACCTGACTTATCACTTTAAATGGTGTAATGGTTTGTTCCAAGCGTCAGCCCTGAGCGACTGTGTGTTCTGTGGGAAGAGAAAGCAAAAATACACGTCACACATCCACTGAGACAAATCTCTCAGGCTGGCTTCCACTAGCAGCCAGCATCGTGTAAAATGTGAGAGAGCGTTGGCTGGATGAGAGCAAGTATCACGTTGCTGTTATGTAACAATCTACTCAGGCTGGCACTCTTATACACTGATAAACACACACAACATTGCATAACATTGCCTTTTTCCATCTGCTGGCTGTGCAGGAGTTTAGAGGTAGTTTGTCTTGTCATTTAAAGCTCAGTGAATTCACACATACTCACACTTACATATACATAACCACACACACACACATACAAAGGGGCGAAGAACTAATCGATTCTAATAGAGTCCATTTCCGGGAGCAGGTCTCCCATAACTCAATACTTTATTCAATCTGTCATGTCCCCAGTAATGGACTGGTGACCCACCCTGGGTGTGTCCTGACTATAACACAGTGAGAACAGGGAGTACAGAAGCTCCAGCTCCTGTAACGTATATAAAATGAAAATTAATGGATGGTAAGGATGTTATTCTCACCACGTATTGCTCTTTATATGTTTTTTACCCATAGTAGCAAATCTGGTATCAGTCCTGAACTACTAGTGTTAGTCATATCCAGTGGTGTAGTGGTAATTGATGAGGTGGGTGTACTACTAGGTAGATAGGTAGGTTACTGATGAGGAAGTGGGCATACTCTCCTATATATAACAATGGCTTTTTAACTGATAGGTGGGTATACTGTAACTGGATAGAAAAAGAAGTGGGTATACCCCGTATACCTGAGTATACCCTCCACTGCACCGCTGGTCATATCTACCTGCAGATTTAGGGACTATCTTTCCCTTTTTCTTGTAAATGGCTTTATGAAAACATTTTCATTTTACATGTTTGAATATCAGTGCATGTTTTATGAGTACCACGGGTGGAGCCAGATGGTGAAAACCTTTGGGGCTCAGCCCAGACCGAGAGCAATCCAGGGGCATGCTCTCCCAGATTATTATTAATTTTTTTTTTTTTAATGGAAGCAATATGCACTATTTGCCATTTGAGATAAAGAGTGCCAAAAAATCTGGTCATCATTTAGGAAAAACATGACAGCTGCAAAGGAAAAAAATCCTTCTGTAGAGCTTACATACTATTTTCTATCTAAATTAGATACAAAATGTGATGTAGGCTCTTCAGGATAATGCATTACACATTAATTTGCGTTGGAAAGACTTATAGCTTTTTCTTACCAAAATTTCAGGTTGTTTTAATACAGGAAAATCACTTAAAAGAGGCAATTGTCTCCTTGCCCATTGCCAGTAGACTAGAGCCTTGTATACGGCTCTGCAGTAAATATACTAAGTATACTTTTCTGGGGTTTTTTTTACCTGTTGTGTCACATTTGACGTCACGGATGCACCAGAAAACAGGTAAGTAAACAGTAGAAAGCAAAATTGATGCCAGTGAAAATGTTACAGAGGTTACTCCTTTTTTGATACCTATACTTATTCAGTCTCTCTTTCAAACTCTGTGCCGACTAATTTCAAACAATATTCAAACCCTGGCAAAGGGGCTAACATTAGCACGTTTACGTGGGTGCTATATTGCCATCACTGCCAATTGGAGCTGATCGTAACTGGAGCTGATAAATACCCATGACTACTGCAGAGTCATTTGTCCTGAGAGTGAATACAGAGTGTTACTTTTTCCACTGTATAGGCTACAAAAGCCAGATGTGTTTTTTGTGCAGTGGGAAAGGGGCTTAAATATTCTCCAACTGTCTTCATCATTCTGAAACAGTACACAACAAATGTTGACGACTCATTTTCACTCCTGCCACCTAAAAATAGGCAAAAATTGATGTTACTATATTTAAGCTACATAACAAGTAGGGTAGTAATTTGTTGTAGACAGCTCTACTAATCTGGGAACCTATTTTTGTTACTGTGTTGAAGTGGATCCCTAACAATACCAAGTAAATGTGGTCTTCAACACCCTGAATTGAATATTCAAATATTAGATAAGATAGTATAGGATAAACAGCATATATTATTATCCAGCTGACACAAAGTTAAAGGTATTTTAAAAACCTAAAAGATTCGAAGCTTTGAGAAAACACCAGCCTGGAGCCCGAGGAAGCCACACCCCCATCACTCCACCTCTGATATGTGTAACATGTTTGTCTCTGTTTTGGCCTTTTGCCTCACCTCGTAGGGAGTGTTACATTCGTACTAGGTAAACAGTGCAGAACTTGGAGGCAGGCCTACAAAACAAAGCAACATGTTTTTCAGTTTTTACACAGTGCAGACGTTTCATTATCAGCTCAATGTGCTGGAGTACAGTGCCAAAACACCACTGTGCAAACATGATTGCACTGCATGACACACACAGTATTAAATCCTAAATCACCTAATGTCTCCTGTATTCTGCGAATATTCACTTTTCATCTCTCTTTTATTGCTTTTCCAGGACACACTGTGTGACGCCGACCATCTCCAGTAAGTGCGTTATACACTTCCTGTCTGCTCACTCCACAATTGAGGGCAGCTTTTTTTTAAAATATAAATTTCTGTCTATCTCACTCTGTTCTCTCCGTGTCTCTGCTGTGATGGGTCAGTGGTTATTGATCAGTCTAATGAGCATCCTCTCTCCCTCCACTCCTGCATCAACAGGACGAGGCGTAAGAGTTATGGAACTGATTTATATAACCATTTCTGTGTTGTTAGAAATAAGAATATGTGACAAAGAAAGGAAGGACAAAAGAACGTTAGCACCAAATGAAAAAGGACTCCTAACATCTTGGTTTTCATTGGAAAAATACAGGTACATAATGTACAAATGTCCACTGAATCAGTTATTTCAGACTATTGCTCTATCAAATTTTGTAGTAGGTTTGGCTGATGTAACTGCAAAATGGGCACATATACTCGGAGTCACGTTGAAGGGCTGACTGCCAGGCCTCTGTAAACTCTGCAGTGACAATCTTCTAACTGGTGTGCAAGCTATGCAGCAGCCATCTTTGTAATCTTTGTTTAACGGTCAAATTCCTTTTCGGGAGCCATTAATATCATTTGTCTTCACCTTATGTGTAGTAATGAAGTTTGATAACATAGTTTTTCATAGTTCAAAATGTCAAAGCACTGTCTGACCATGAATAATGAATAGACTCACAAAATGGAGGCATGTGAGAGAAGGCCTCATTTTGAATAGTCAGCCCAGTTGCCAGCAGAAAATGTTGGCATGGTAAGTCTCTGCAAACCATGGATATATTACATTTGCACGTTTCATATGCAACATATCGACATTTCTAGAGTGATCTAGTATATAAGGTGGTGGAGAGGATTGTGGATAGTGTGTAACCTAGGTGAGAGGCCTGAAGTGCTGCACCACTGTTTGAGACGAACAAACAGCAAAACTGGTTGTGAGTCTTTGCTGTGTTTCCAGCTGCCTTTTGAGGCACCAGACGTGGGTGTGCTGTTTTGACCTGGCGCTGTTTTTCCAGCAGTAATAGTGGCAGGAAAAGCAATCGTTTTTTCACCAAGAGATTGATTCCTTTTCTGCTGAGGTAGTGGCACGAAATACCGGCATTTGAGACCAGAACATGATCTTTTTCTAACCCATAACCAAGTGGTTTTCATGCCTAAACCTAACCATAAGTTAACCACAGTGATGTTGAAACCTAAAATTTCCTCAGCAAAATAATGTGCAAATATAACATCTGTCAGTTTGCAAAAATGTACAATGCCAAACTTTTTTTCTGGTGATTGGTTATCAGTGAATAGCTCTCAAGGCCGCTGTTGCCAAATGACTTGATTTCAGACCTACTAGATATTTATGTAGTATATTAGAACAGTGGTGGTAGCACGGTGGTGCAGTGGTTGGCATTGGGCTGAGGCCCTTCTGTCCTTCTGTCCCTAACCTGCATGTCCAAAGACATTGCGCATAGGTGTGACTGTGAGTGTGAATGGTTGTCTGTCTCTGTGTGTCAGCCCTGTGATAGTCTGGCGACCTGTCCAGGGTGTACACCGCCTTTCACCCAATCTCAGTGGGGATAGGCTCCAGCCCCCTTCCCAGCCCTCAAAAGGATCAGCGGTTACGGATTAATGAATATTAAAAAAGAAAATGGTTGAAAATATTGATCCTAAAAGGCAACACTTCTACATAATCTCCTAAAAAACTCTATCTCCCATCATTCCTCTGTGTTCAGGGCGTTGCAGGAGGAGAATGCAGATCTTCACCAGAACCTGCTGCAGACTGTGGTTTGCATTGAAAGCCTGGAGGTGGAGTTGCAGAGGACCAGAGACGAGCTCAGTCATGTCAAGGAGAAATATAAAAGGTTTGGGATCATAAACAGAACTAAACTCAGCATACTTATTGCATTTGTTTGTTCATTCACATTGGCACGGAGGGTTACATCTCTGCCACGTGCAGTATGATGATGCAGTACATAAAGAACAACATGTTTCCTCGAGAGACAGAGGGCACTCATATTGACTCCAGAGCCAAAATACATCAAGTCAACCTATAGCTTTACATGACAGTTTTTATAGATTCATTGATCCATGGAACATATACAGTCTCTGTGGGTGTGTTTTGGTTCTGCAGTGACACGTTTCCCCCGGCCAGCAGAGACAAAAGCATCTGTCATGTCCCCTCACACTCACCAGTGAGAGTCTTATTGTGACCCAGCCTGTATCTGTCACTGAACAGCTTCTGTTGCCTGCCAGGCACATACCACATGCTCCTCAGCAAACTGAAGCAACTGGAGTGAATGGTCACCTCACACTGGGCTGCAGTTTGGTGTCAGTTGTTACACATATGCTAGGAGAGTTTGTGATTGCCACTTGGCCTGACAAACAACTGTCTTTGACCCTACATAAAAGATAATGATTACAGAGTGGTGCGTGTGTGTGGAACTAATACTGATAACATGTCCTCTGTGTCTTGCAGCCTTCTGGAGACTCACACTGGGACCAAGCAGGCCAATAACCTGCTGGGGGAACACCTGCATATAGCGGTGAGACGCCTCGCATGGGAATTTAGGGAGGAAACATGTTGTACCTGACGCACATTCACAAGCCATGACCCACTTCCATGTTAACGTCACCCTGTTGTGTATGTTGTTACGTGTGTGCAGTCAGAGAGCCTGAGCAGTGAGAGGAAGTACCTGTTAAACCGTGTGTCACAGCTGAGCTCAGAGTTGGAGGACGCCCACAGGACCATTGCAGCCCTGGAAAACATCAATGTGAGCACAGTGCCACCTACTGGACATCTATGCACACTTCACATAGCAAACACTAAATATTTCATTTTGATGAATCATTCTTCTTTAATCCTCGGTTAGATGGGTCATATCAATATTTGTAATGTAATATTATGAAACCACATCACTCTGTGTCCCTATTGTCACAAGAAGCAGTTTCAAACACAGATATGTTTGCAGTTACCTTTCTTCAAACCTGCTTTTGCTGCTCCTCCTTATCTCAACCTGAGCCTCGTCACACTCAAGTTAAGATGATAAAGTAGCTGCCACCTTGAAATCAATTTTTAAATTTTATGAATCATTGAGCAGGCATACCGGGCACAGGTTGGGGGCTCGAGGGGTCAGGAGGACTAAGTGGCTGCTTTTAGAAACGATTAATACCACTTTTCTTTGGAAAGTCAAGGAGCTCAGCTGAAAGTAGGGATTTCCTGATCACACTTCTTTGCTCATTATCCTTTAATACTGAGTTAATGCTGATACTGAGTCTGATTAGGTTTTATTAGCCAAAAAGTGGTGCTTACTTAAGCCACCATTAACCTACACTGAAATTAATTTTTTTTAAAATTAAGTATGCTTTCTGGCTTATAAGATATGCACCACCCATTTCCTATATTATCTTGTAACATACCCTATAGTATTTTGCATAATGCCAATACAAAAATGTAAAAAACAACAACAACTTAATTACAAGTAAAACTGCATTCAAAATTCTGCTCAAGTAAAAGCAAAGCAAATGCACGTGCTCTGCAGTAGAATGCCCACTTCATACTGATGCATCAGTGTGTGAGCAGCATTTTATAGCTGGTTAAATTGGAGCAAGTTTAAGTACTTAAAGTTAGTTTAGTCCAGT
The DNA here is from genome assembly GCF_006386435.1 of Epinephelus moara. Taxonomy (NCBI): domain Eukaryota; kingdom Metazoa; phylum Chordata; class Actinopteri; order Perciformes; family Serranidae; genus Epinephelus; species Epinephelus moara. The sequence goes on from NC_065509.1 coordinate 26,015,864, forward strand.
GGTTCCTAATCTGGGGTTCAGGCCTCCTCCTGAGGGTAGAGGAAAAACAAAGTTCTGCTATAAAAATCTGTTTTCATTTTTTTAGACTCTCTAATATCTTAATCTAATTTATTATTTCTCTGTGTTTGTGTGTGTAATACACGTGAAATGTAATGGAGTAAAAAGTTTAATTCTTTCCTGTGAAATGAAGTGAAGTAGAAGTTTATAGTAGCATGAAATGGAAATACTCAAGTAAAGCTGTTCTGACCTTGGAAAAAGGGTGTTTAAGTAGCGCTGCTCTCTCGGCTTGGAGTCAGTTGCAAACTCACCAAAATCTTCAGCAGCTTTTCTCATTTGATGCATTAAAGTGTTTCTGAATGACTTGGAAAAGGGCACATCTGCCTCTGGATATCTTTTTCTGTAATTTACATAAGTTGTTTTCGTTTTTAATTTGTTATATTATAATATTACAATATTATTTATAATAGAAAGATATATAATATAATATAATATAAATAATAATATGATATAAACAATAATAATATAATATAACATAATATAATATAATACAATATGATATAATATGATATAATATAATATAATATAACATAATATGATATAATATGACATAATATAATATAATTTAATAATATCATATTATCATAATAACAATATATACTGCCTGTCTTGTCCAGGACACTCTTGAAAAAGATATTTTGAATCTCAATGAGTCCTACACCCCTTTAAATAAAGGTTAAAGATAATAAAATAAATAAAGTGTGAGTACATCAAAATGGTACTTGGAGAATAAATTAAGTAGAGTGCTTGAGTAAACTAGAGTCACACTATATAGGTAATCTGCAAATGCTGCTAAAAGACACAAAACAACCTGCAGAGTGACGCAGGGCAGGTGTACTGTTCATGTAGCGTGACCTGTTTCCAGTGTTGTAATTCAGATCACAAGTGGAGCTGAAAACTCTCAGAGATTTATAAAGTGATGTTTCTTCTTCTTCTTCTTCTTCTTCTTCTTCTTCATGGACTGAACACAGAGTTAATGTTTGTGTTGGTGTGTCTCACCCTCAGGTGCCGTGCCTGATAAAGGATTTGCTGGAGAAGCACTTTGACTCCGCTGAAGCCATACAGAAGTTTCTGTCCACCTCCGCTCCAACCAGCCACTCTGCCACTTCCCCACAAGCAGACGGCCAATCCCACGCTGTCAAAGTGGAGGAAGCAGCACATGATTGGTTGATGAAATCAGCGACAGGTGCGCAGAGAGTCACAGCCTTCATACCATTCAAACAGGGCGACCCCACAACAGGAACTGAAGGCGGCCTCTCTGGTCAGCCCGAGTCCAGCCACAGCCCACCTTTCTCTGTATCTGACATCAGCACTGCTATCTATAAGAAAATGGCTGCCAGCTACGCTGCCAGACCACAGCCTCTCTACCCCCTTAGCCAGCAGCAGCTTCCTCTTGGCACCAACCACGCTGACACCCCTCCAAACCTCCAGCAGGCCCATGTGGGTTCTGACAGCTGGGGTGGGAAGGGCGGGGTAAAGGTAACACTTTTGGAACAGGACGTTGTGGATGTGACCTCAGTGTCAGCCCAGCAGATCCTGGATGATTTCCTGCAGCAGCTGCAGCCCCATGGGGAGGCGGGCAGGGGGAAGGAGCAGCAGGGCGGGCAGGAGTGGGCGGGAGGAGCGGAGCAGACAGGCAAAGTGGCAGAATGAAAATGTCATCCAATGATTATACAGTAGATTCTCATGGTAATGGAGAGAAATATGTATTTATATATAAATAGAAGTCACTGATGTCAGATGCATTGTATATTGTCTCCCCTAAATAATAGAAAGTCTGTTTTTTAGCATGTATAGTGTACTTTTAAGGATTTTAAAACCCAGAATCCATAGAATAAGGGGAAGGAAATTATTTGCATCTTGTTGAAACATTAGAATTTCCAATATCTTAAGTACAAGATTTCCACACACTCACAAAAAAACGATATTTTGAAACCAATTTACACTCAAATGAAAGAAAAAGAGAACAACAGACCAATTAAACACCAAAATATTACAGGAAATGTGAACACACAGTAATAACAAAGCTAAATACAACCAAAGGAAACAATTTCCAAGTATTCTCTATAAATATATTTTCATTTCAGTGATCATTTTAATAGCATGTAATTTACTGAACAGAGAAAAGATGAAAAGAGATGGCGAGATGAAATGACAAAAAAAACCCCAACTCATCCTGTATTGTTTGTGATTATAGTCATCAAATTGTTGTGAAGAATGACCTTAAAAGCTTTTAAAGATAAATGCTTCATGTATTTAGATAGAAGCTGCTCTTCAGTTCAGTAATTATACAGACCATGTATCAGTGCCATGAAAGAAAATGTCAGACACGTCAAGGACTTTTGTTCTATAAGGAACACTCAGTGACTCTCCTTGTGTCGTTCTGAATTCATGAATAAAACTTCTTGCATGCCTCTGCGATGAACAAAGGATTCAAAGATGGAGAAGACTGAATACTTAAAACTATATCATTTAAAACCCTTTTTCATAATCAGCGCAGGTTGTTACTCGTCTGCCTGAGACTACGACAAGATAAATAAGACTGGATTATACTGCAAGAGTTGCTTGAGAGCTTGTAAACTGATGTTCTGACATAGACTTACCGGCCACTTTATGAGGTACACCTTGCTAGCACCAGGTTGGACCCCTTTTGCCTTCAGAGCTGGCCTTGGTGTCATAGATTCAACAAGGTGCTGGAGACATTCCTCAGAGATTTTGGTCCATATTGCATGATAGCATCACACAGTTGCACATCCATGTTGTGAATCTCCCGTTCCACCACATCCCAAAGGTGCTCTATTGGATTGAGATCTGGTGACTGTGGAGGCCATTGGAGTACAGTGAACTCATTGTCATGTTCAAGAAAACCAGTTTGAGATGATTTGAGCTTTGTGACATGGTGCGTTATCCTGCTGGAAGTAGCCATCAGAAGATGGGTACACTGTGGTCATAAAGGGATGGACACAGTCAGCAACGATTCTCAGGTAGGCTGTGGTGTTTAAACCATGCTCAGTTGGTACTAAGGGGCCCAAAGTGTGCCAAGAAAATATCCCCCACACCATTACACCACCACCAGCAGCCTGAATCAGTGATACAAGGCAGGATGGATCCATGCTTTCATGTTGTTTACACCAAATTCTGACCCTACCATCTGAATGTGGCAGCAGAAATCCAGACTCATCAGACCAGGCAACGTTTTTCCAATCTTCTATTGTCCAGTTTTGGTGAGCCTGTGTGAACTGTAGCCTCAGTTTCCTGTTGTTAGCTGACAGGAGTGGCACCTGGTGTGGTCTTCTGCTGCTGTAGCCCATCTGCTTCAAGGTTGGACGTGTTGTTGGTTCAGAGATGGTCTTCTGCAGACCTTGGTTGTAACCAGTGGTTATTTGAGTTACTGTTACCTTTCTTTAAACTGGAACCAGTCTGGCCATTCTCCTCTGACCTCTGGCATCGACGAGGCATTTTCACCCAGAGAACTGCTGCTCACTGGATGTTTTCTCTTTATCGGACCATCCTCTGTAAACCCTAGAGATGGTTGTGTGTGAAAATCCCAGTAGATCAGCAGTTTCTGACAGACCAGCCCATCTGGCACCAACAACCATGCCACGTTCAAAGTCACTTAAGTCACCTCTCTTCCTCATTCTGATGCTCAGTTTGAACTTCAGCAGGTCGTCTTGACCATGTCTACATGCCTAAATGCATTGAGTTGCTGCCACGTGACATTAAAAAGTAGCTGAACAGGTGTACCTAATAAAGTGGCTAGTGAGTGTAGTTTTCTGTTGTTAAATGTGGCCCTAGGTGAATGCAATTCATCAAGAATTGTCTCTGTTTTTGGATTCTTTGTACAACATAGAGGCACGCGAGGAAAAGAAAGCTTTCTTCACAAATCCAGTGTAACGTGGGCGGAGTAAATGATGCACAAATGATCAGTTTGGGTGTGAAATATTCATTTAAGAATAACAGGTCAGAGGTTAACATAAAGTGTTATTCATCAAGTGCAGCCTCTCATTAGTTTACATGTGTCGGCTGTTCTATAAAGTTATATAACTCAGTGACAAAGACTGATAATAGCTGCCTGAAGAATGAAGCAAGCAACCTTTCGAACGCAGCATCCTGCTGAGAGAGAGACACTTACCTCTCGAACAAAAGCACCTGCTTCGCTTTAAATAGTCATCTTTCAACAACAGCGTGGTACCATTAATGAGAAATGTTTTATTATAATTTTTATCAATAATAATTCAACCAAGGAGAAATACCTCTTTAAATATTTGTGCAGAAATAATCACTTTTGTGTTTCCTTACCATCGATTGTTCTGTATATTTGTGACTCCTGTAGGAAGGTGATTGGGAACTGATGTTTAGATCAGATGAAGGAAAACTGCATTTAAACTGATATTATGTCAAAGTTTTTAAATTATTTCCTGATAAATGTGAAATATAATGTTGAATTAGTGCGAAACAAAAGTATTTACCACTGTACATGCATATATATTTGTAAATACTGACTCTGTGTATGTGTAGATATGACACATTAAACGTCCTTTCTGGAATGATACAGGGATGATATTTAACGCTGATGTAGTGGGCACAGAACAAAAATGTGAAACTTGTAATTATGTTTGTGATGGTGTAGACTGTATGGAGTGCAGCAGAAACACATGAATGTTATTTTAACATACTGTTTAGCCCCCGTCTGTCATCAGAGTAGACTTCCCCCTCTGCATTATGCATTTATGAAAACTGCTAGTCTGCATCAATTCATTATGTATCTGTGTCATTACGGCTGTTCTACCAATAAAAATAATCATCTTAATTAATGCAACATCCCAGATTACAGACGTCTTTTCTTGTTCCTGTCAACTTCACACATCACAATGAGTAATCTCTCTTTATATAACTAACAGAGACAGCTTGGCTATTCTTAGACGCTTTGTATTAGCTGTATTAAAAATGTGAAATTTATCCTTAATTTGCAAGAAAGAAGTGTTTCTGTACTGTTCACCTACAGGGTAGTTTAGAGGAAAATGAATGGAGGTTTTTGTAAATGCTGGGTACCTATGGGTGCAGTACTGGTAAACAGAACAGTACTTCTCCTTTCCTCTAATGTTCCCCATAGATACTCAGTACTTACAATAACACTCACATTATAGGCCCTGGGTCATTTCTCCTTTATTCTAAAATCCCCTGTCACTCCCTCGTTCCACTGTACTTACATTTAGCAGTAAGCAAGCTACCAGTAAGAACCAGTGGTACTTTATACGTAGGCTGCTGGTGGATACGACCACAAATTAAGGGGAACTACAAAGTCAATTTTGGGAACTATAGTCTCTGTCTGGCTGGCTACAGTTTCTCAAAAACATTTAAACACGTTTCCTGAAATTATAGCTCAGGTTCTCAAAACTCTAAACACAAAACTGACTCTCAAAACCATATTCTGTTTTTTCAAAACTGATTTAAAACTGTCATAGGAATATTTCTTACAGAGCATCGAATAAACACTGGTGTGAGAAATTTAAGGGTGTTCTCACATATAGTACTTTACAGCCCTCTAAAGTGACTCAGAGTGGTGACTCAGCATTTTTTGCTCACATGTGAACACTCAAAGAGAACTCAGACCCCGTCTGAAGCGAACCATACTCACCTCAGGAGTATGGTTCGCTTAACTTGTGCATTGTGAGCACAAAGCATTCCAGGTTCACTTTGCTCTTTGACATTGTATTTAGCCGTCTAGATCACATGCTGTTGCACTGAAAAAAACAGACAAAACCACGTCGGCCTGTAAAGCTTGCAAGGACGCAGGACGAGGAGTAGTTTGGTCCACAGAAGATACTGCAGGTCTCCAGATGTGGCATGTAGAATACATCAAACGACAACAGGCTACAGCACAGAAAGACTAAGGGTTTCCTCCAATTTTAAGTTCATTTTAAAGTGAGTGCCACATCAAAGTTAAAACAAAACTATGTCAATATATATATGTATATATTACATATAGTGTGACCAGAAAGAGGACTGAGGCCCCATCACAGCTGAAGTTGACCAGAAAGAGAACTGAGTCCGCTTTCTGTTGGTGAACCTGGAGCACTTTATGATCACAGTGCACAGATTAAGTGAACCTGCTCAGACCTACTCCTGAGGTGAGTATGGTTTGCTTCAGAGGGGTCTGAGTTCTCTTGGAGTGTTCACATATGAGCAAAAAATGCTGAGTCACTGCTCTGAGTCCGCTTAGAGGGCTGAAAAGGACCAAATGTGAGAACACCCTCAAACACTAGCAACAAAATACTGTTAATATATGATTTGGCTTCAAGAGGCCACGTAACATATTCAAATATGTGATGATTCTGATTTAGTTTTGGTTTTTGGGTGTATTTCTGTGTGTTCCCTCTTTCTGTTTCTTGTTTCTGCCAGGCTTGTGTGTGGCAGGAGGCGTGACTGGCTCTTTCCACTGCAGCTGATGAGACACACATGTTTCTACTCAGCTCATCAACCTGCCTACATATACCTGGTCTTCACTCTACTACACTGCCAGATAATTCTGTCTGTGTTGGTATGACAAGTGTACTCCTTTCCAGTCTTGCTTCCTTGTGTTTTTTTGACAGAGGTTTTTGTTGTGCCTCGTGCTTTTCATGCTCACTTTTGCCTGTTTTCCATGTGCTCAGCCCTCGTGTCGTCTCCTGAGAGATGGCTCTCTACACTGGTGGACAACCTCCTAGCCAGCCAGCGCCCTGCCTCCACTGCCTGCATTTTTGTTTTTCCTTCACCAATAAACTCTTTTGCTTTCATACACCTGTGTCTGTCTCTGCTTTGGGGTCCAGCCAGAAACCAAAACTTACCAAATGTATAAAATTGTGTAGAAGATGTTTCCTTTTGCTCCCTGAAGTTTAGGGTTTCTGTCTCAAAATAGGCTTTTTTTTTTGGAATATACAATGTAAAGGCTGTTGCCATGTTGTCATGACTGTGAATATACCAACTAAACATTGAATAAATGCACTCATTGTATCAGCATGTGCACATTTGTCTATCCAATGAGCTCCAGTAGGGCTAAACTCAAAACCCAGCTTCCCAGAGTTAAACTGTAAACTTAAAGTTAGAATACACACATACACTAACAAAGCAAACATTTATCTGTTACTGTAATATAGTAAAATGTTCAGCCGACTGCAAAAGAAATGTTTTGTTCATAGTTCTTCCTCTTTGTTCTTCATGCTGCTCCATTTTTACTGAACACAGCAGAGGTCACCTGAGGCCTCTTTTATATATTACCACTTAAGTTTGAACAGGTGAGACATGAGCAAGAGCAACTGGTCATTAAGGTGTAGCATTTTGCAAAGATGTGATTTAGTTTAGTTAAAACAGTGAAATTGTGCTTAGAGTTTAACAGTCTGGAGTCCTGTAGTTGAAACTGAGGGTTCAAGCTTTCAGAATTGTGTGCATAGTTTCATTTTTTGTGCGTAAGAGAGAAAGCTGCATAAAGTGCTACCAGATATCCTTCTTTAACCATGTTGACTGATATTACATCTCTGCCACTAGAGGGCTGAACACGTGTGCTGATTATGTCAGTATGAACAAACCTCTCCATCAGTCTCACTGAAGACGTCACTGTAAATCTGATTAATGGTGGTAAAAGAACATAAAAGGAAACTTCATAGATATAAATGAGAGTTTAATTTAGTTTTCTGTTTGGTATTTTGTAAGGTAACATGAGACTGGCTTCAACCTGACTGGCTCAAGCTGTCATAAATACTTTTAATAACACTTTAATCCTATTGATCCAGCAGCTATCCTACCCACCCTCCCTACTGCACTGTATAGATAATCCCACTCAAGCACACGTCTCCTGTCTATTGTCTTACTTTCACTTCTCATGAGACAGCCTCTGCTGCCATCCTCCACAATATCCCTGAGATCTTTTTTAGGGGAAATATTCACTTGATTTCATCCAATAAATTAATCAGTGGATGTGTGGGCTGTCTTTCTTTGTCATTTATTCATGCAGTCACATACAGGTGGGTGTTGTGTTGCTGTAATGCCACATCATTAATACTGTAAGTGTGGGTTTTCAGCTCTGTTGACTCGGAACAGACCAGTTTAGTTTGGATGAAAAGTTAGTTCTGTGAAGTTCATTAACATTTGCAGCAGTAGAAAGTAACTACATACATTAACCCAAGTGCTTTACTGAGGTACAGTTTTGAAACACTTACTTTACTTGAACATTTCCATCTCGTGCTACTTCAGCTCCACTACATTTATTTGGAGAACTCCCATTTTCAAAATTCATACATGTCACTCCTGTGGTCTAAGACAGTCCAAAAATATAAGTAAACTAGTCCATATCCATTGGTAGCTTTGTCACCTTCTACCTATGCCAATCCTCAATGCCTATGTGCAGTTTCACATAGATTGACCACGTCAGTGAGTAGACAAACGTGGGACAGACAGAATGACTGACTGACAGAATGACACACTGACAGTTTCCGTGATTATGTACAGCATACCATAACATGACTTAGTCATACCAAAAATTAGAAAGAAAAAAAAACAAACAAAAATTTGTTCCTCGTGAGGAGAGGCATCTCTGTGCTAGTCTCGCCACCAGACAATCAGAGATCTCCGCCTTCTGATAGTCTGGGGACACTCCTTTCTAAAGTGTGTTTAACACACCGGCGAAAATGGCTGGCAACAAAGCAACGCCTCTTGCATTTTTGAAAAGGACACGCCTTCTCGGAAATGTGCGCTCCCCCTTTTCTTGTCCGCAAGGAAACAAACACACAGAGAGCTTGAAAATGGATGC